>NC_092164.1:25372785-25482785 GCF_045791955.1 Oncorhynchus clarkii lewisi | reverse complement strand
GGGAGGTGGGGGGCCGGTCGAGAGAGAGAGACAGAGAGAGAAAGAGATAGAGAATGCGTGTGAGAGAGAAAGAGAGAGAGAGAGAATGTGTGAGAGAGAGCGAGAGAGAGAGAGAAAGAGAGAGAGAGAGCGAGCAAGAGTGAGAATGTGTGAGAGAGAGAGAGAGAGGGAGAGAGACAGGAAAAACGAAAGAGAGAGAGGGAGCGTGTGTGATTCGATTGCACAGATGGGTCAGTGTGGTAGGTGTGAAGCACAGAGAGAGAGGGAAAGGTGAGGCCAAGACACGAGGACCGTGTGTTGGCGTGTGTACACAGTCACGCTCATTAGTATGCAAGAACTCCTCTCCTTCCAAAGCCGATCATTTCTCTCCAAAAATGAACAGGGAAATGGCCAGCAAATTGTAAAAGGTAGATAGAGAGGAAAAAAATGAAGGAAGACAGGGAGAGAGGAGAGAGAAAGAGCAGATAGAATGAGGCAAAGAGAGGGAGCAAGCAGATGATCGAGGGTGAGAGATAGAGATAACAATCAAGTTAAAGAGAGAGCGAGAAAGAGAGAAAGAGAGAGAGAGAGAGAATGAGAGAGAAAGAGATACAGTGAAAATGAGCAAGTTAAAGAGAGAGAGAGAGTGAAAGAGAGTGAGAGTGAAAGAAAGAGAGAGTAAGAGAGAGAGAGAGCGAAAGGCAGAGAGTGAAAGAGAAAGAGAACAAGTTAACAGAGCAGGCCTCCCTCTCGTCCCTCTGAAGTTTTTCCTCCTGAGCTTGCCAGCACGTGGTGACCTGTGCAACACCTTTACCAGGCCAGATGGTGGAGACAGGGGCGGCGAGAGCGGTAGAAATCTGCCAGAACAATCTGCTGCTAGCAGGTGTCAGCTAATTGTCTCTGAGGCTCAGGCTGCAATGAGCATGCCAACGCTACCTGAGTGGAAACAAATATCTTCATTTACCCCTAGTGCTCGTCAAGGGAGCAGCGCTTCCTAGAGCTGGAACATAACAAGGAACCGAGGAGAGAGGGAGGAGAGGAAAGAGCGAAGAGAGGAGAGGAGGCACAAGTGTGGCTTTGTCAATTAAAAGAAAGGCTGCAGTGTTCCTAGAGTTCCCATTCTGTGATGCTTCCCCACAGATCTCAATAGAAAAGACACAAAGGGCAATTTACATCAATATAGAAGTTCATATATATATATATTTTACAAGGGACATGTTTTATCCAAAAAGGAGTCTGAGGTTTTAGGGTTTTATTTGTTAGTTTTTTCAGCCTTAAAAAAAATATGTTGTACAAGGATGCCCTCATTGAATATGATGCCCATGAAGATAGAGGCTTGATAAACACAAAACAGAGAAGTGGGTGAATAGAAGGGAATAGAACGTCCTAGTGTTTCCATTGTACACGCCTGTCCCCTACTCCTAACCTCCGTCAGGTTGTAGGGACACAGAAACTGCAGGGGGCAGTATCAAATGTGTTAAACTAGGCATGTTCCAATGTCTCCCCATTTTTTTTTGCATCTTTCAACAAAGGAGAGAGAGAGAGAGCTTATCTGGGATGCAGTGAGAACTGGAAGTCCCCCACTACACCCATACAAACAGAACCGTTCGTTCACACATGGATAGCTAGCAAGATTTTACTGTAGTCTGATTTATTTCGGCTGTGACTTGACTTGATGCTTCATGGGCTCCAACACACCCTTGTGTATTTGGGAAAAGAGATGAGATGTTTGTCTGACAACACAGTGTAATGTAACTTGTGAGAGGCCCTTCCAAATGACTGTGTCCGACCAGAAAGAGGAGAGAGAATGCCTTTGTCTTTCAGTACACTTGTAAACCAGTCTATTTTAGTCTTGTATGAGGTTTTGGTACGTGGTAATATTTTTCAGATGGTGTTGTGCAATCACACTACTTCAAAATATATGGAAATGTTTGCTCTATCCAAAATCACAACCAACTGATTGCAGCATTACCGGAGGAGGCAAGTGGAATGGGAGAAGGTAGGGAACTTGTTTGTCTGCCCTTTATGAAATACCAAAATTAGAAGATTTTTTTGTTGTTGTAGTAAATAGAAAAATATAATTTCATTTGAGGACCAAACTGTTGACAGGGGCGCCATACAGGTTGCAAATAGTTGGGAAGAGATTTTTGATGTGCCGATTCCATGGCACATGGTTTATAAACACACTCAAAACAATGTTTGATTCAAAACGTAGAGTTTTTTTTGTTGGTTTCAATTATTATTATACAAAATTCTCGCCACCAACAGAATGCTATGTATGTGGGGCATACAACCATCTCAGCTGTGTAGATTTTGCTGCAAAGAGACAGAATCATTTAGATCACCTTTTTCTGGTAGTGCTTGTTTCTGGTCACAGGTTCACAGTTGACTGAAATATCACATTTACCTAAAATTAACTCTACAAATAGCACTGTTGGGAGACTTGGAAAGTCATAGTCAACCAATCAACAATATAATAATACTTTTAGAAAAAAGATTTATCTTTGACTTACGAACTGTAGATTCTATGTGATTAGAAAGGTTCAGAATTTATGTTTAACATCACAGCACAGTTGAAAAATACATGGAAATCACAAGAGGGAAATGTATGGCCATAGGTGGGATGGACTGAGAGTAACTGAGGGGTAGGTTTAGAGGCACATGTTTAAAGTTCTGTAATAGTTATGACTAAAAACACATTATTTAGGTGTTTGGGTACTATCTATCCGAATGTGTATCAAGGCAGAAGAAGAGACACACATGCACACACAGGAGGCAGATGGTTGGAGTCTTACTATGTTTATTCATCCAAAGGGGTAGGCAAGAGAATGGTCGTGGACAGGCAAAAAGTTCAAAACCAGATCAGAGTCCAGGAGGTACAGAGTGGCAGACAGGCTCATGGTCAAGGCAGGCAGAATGGTCAGGCGGACGGGTACAAGGTCCAGAAACAGGCAAAGGTCAAAATCGGGAGGACTAGAAAAAGGAGAATGCAAAAAGCAGGAGAACGGGGAAAACCGCTGGTTGACTTGGAAACATACAAGACGAACTGGCACAGAGAGACAGGAAACACCGGGATAAATACACTGGGAAAAATAAGCAATACCTGGAGGGGGTGGAGACAATCACAGGAACAGGTGAAACAGATCAGGGTGTGACAATGTATGTCAAGTACAAAAAACAATTCTAGTAAATATACATTTTTTTAAAATCATACTGCTGCCATATTGCATTATCGTTTTCTGCTTTTACACACATACAACTGCACACACACACAACTGCACACACACACAACTGCACACACACACACACACACACACACACACACACACACACACACACACACACACACACACACACACACACACACACACACACACACACACACACACACACACACTGTGGGAGAGAGAGGTCTAATCTATTTTTAAATCTCCACGAAGAGGGAACAAGGTCTTTAAAAGCATCCCTGGACTCCGATTGATCCCTACCCCACGCTCGCCTCTTCCCATGCTCCAGTCCATTAAGGCTTGCCACTGTGTGCAACACATGTTACTGCGGTAATGTTTCCATAACGGTTTCCGTCTCATGCTCCCTCCTAGCCTCCAGTTCCTAACCATAAGGAACCAAATCAGGTTAAAGCATGCTGCTTCTCAAAAAGCTCCTGTAGAGATCTGAGTTCTGACTTATCTATGCCTGCAACCCAAATGGTACCCCATTCACTACATAGTCCACTACTTTTAGCCCCGGTAAAGAACTAGGGCGATCCCTATCCCCTCTCCCCCTTTCCCCCCTCTTCGGCCCTGTACTCCCCCCTCCCCTCCTTCACCTTGTACTTTCACTTAATCCATTCCTCTCGTGTCAGATATTGCCATTAGCCTGATGAGAAGCCATTAGTTAATAAAACACCTACTGGCTTCCGTCTCCCTCGGACCAGCTGGAGGATGATGGTTCACTGTGTGGCATGGTGTTGGGTAGTGTGTTGCATGCAGGGCGCCAGTACTATACAGGCCACAGAAAGGCTGAGGAAGAGGCAGCAGAGTATCACTCCCTCCCAGTACCGATGACGGACTGTCTGAATGGAAGTCGTGCTGTCACAGCAAAGTCATACCCGAAATTTACTAACAGCGCTGAGCAGTGAGGACCTTCTGTACCCTCAGGGAATACAGTAGATGTGCTGATGATGAAAATGATGATGATGGTGATGATAATGATTATTTTTTGTAGTAGAAGTATTTTGATTAGTATTAGCTGTAGTAGTATTTTGTATTCATATTAGTAGAATACAATGTTGTATCAGTGGAGGATCCTCAGAGGAGGAAGGGCAGGACCATCCTCCTCAGTGACATTTCATAAAAATAAAAATAGTGAAACATTAAAAAAGTGTTCCTTTTTTAGATAATACTATACTAAATATATTCGTATGTCACCAAATAATTGATTGAAATTGTCACGACTTCCGCCGAAGTCGGCTCCTCTCCTTGTCCGGGTGGTGTTCGGCGATTGACGTCACCGGCTTTCTAGCCATCGCCACTCCATTTTTCATATATCCATTTGTCTTGTCTTGTTTCCATACACACCTGGTTTTCATTTCCCCAATCAATCTACTTGTATTTAACCCTCTGTTTCCCATCATATTTTGTGTGTAATTGTTTCATGTTATGTGGTGTTAGTTTACGCGCTTTAATTTTATGTACCGTTTTTTCAGCGGGTTTTATTCATGTAGTGCTCTCGTTTTTGAAACTATAATAAAAGTGCGCCTGTTGATTATACTCTGCTCTCCTGCATCTGACTTCGCCTCCAATACACTATTGAGAAAAATACATTGTTTTGCAATGAAGGTTTACAGTAACTTCAACAGCACTGTCTGGGGTTGCAAAATGGTATAGCCGGAGGACAACTAGCTTCCATCCTCATCTGGCTACATTGACTTTAATACAAAACCTAGGCGGCTTGTAGGCCTCACCCCCTTCCATAGACTTACATGGTAATGATGACCACTTCCGGAGGATGTCCTCCAACCAATCAAAGCTTTTGCAGTTTGAACTAACATGTTGTCCATACAATCATTGAATTAGGATCAGAAAATTAACCTATTGAGTTGTATTGTGATTGTGACACAGAGCATATTATGGGGGTTTTATTTGTTGAAGTACCCCTTTGATTCTATGGGGTACACGGAAAAGGTGCAAATTAAAAGTGATGGTCTGAGATCAGTTTCATGAAGAAGAATGAAAAGGTGAGAGCATTCAATACCAACTGGTATCAAAAGTATAGCTGGTATACCGGGAGCATTTCATCAGGCCGCCTGTATTGATGGCCTTGCCCGGTTTTTGGCAAGTCTGAGCCTTGGTTGAAAGGTGGGTACAGTGACCTTAATAACATTGATCGTTCACCTAAAAAAAAAAAAAAAAGAAGCAGGGAATGCAAGAATTTGACGAGAGGGAAAGTCCCTTTAACAAGGGCTACTACAAGGAGCTTGTAGAGGTAATTACACATTACGATGCTTTACTTGCTGAACATATCAAACTTTCGATTTTTCTGGGATGTCGAAAACAATTCTGAATGATTTGATAGCCTCCATTGCATCATCCATTAAAAGTTTGATTAAAGAGAGAGATTGACGCAGCGCATTTTTTTCGTGTGCCCTCAGGTAGGCTTTCCACTTTCCTCCGGTATTTATTCAGCAAAGATGATAACACATAATCACTCTGGACAGACACAAGCAAAAAACTAATGACATAAATGTTTCAGCAGCCAAGGCTACACCTAAACTTTAGAAATCTGTGGTGCTGTATTGGATGAAAACGAGACGATTTTTCAGCCTGATCAACTGTTGAAAATTGCCCCACCCCTCTGGGACCTATGGAAACCACCAGTCTGCTTGCAGTGCCCGTTATCGTCAGGTATGTGGATGATCAGGGCTTTATTCAGGGACGTTTCTTGGGATACTTTAAACTTTAATGTGTCAAGTGGGCGAGATGCGCAGTCTGTGTTTGAGTTTAATTCATAGAGAAACCCATTGTCCAAACCTACAATGACGCAGCTGAAATGGAAAATATCTGCTATTTGTATTTACAGCTAAGTCCCTTCCTTTTCCCTGATTAAGAGGTGATGACAACTCAACTCCACTACCATTGTCAACTTTCTCCTGACATTAACTGATACTGGTACATTGAATGTTTCCTCTCCAAGCACTGCGAGTACCCCTATCAATTTTCTCTCATTACTGTATGTAGAGTCAATTAGATACACAATCACATTATTACACATCAATGATTTCACTCCTTGCTTGGACATTCTTAGCTCTTTTGTCTAACTGTGTAGTGTGTTGTCTTACATTTTACAAATCCAGTCCTGCACTGCTCAAGCCTCTGAACACCTCAACTCATGCCTCATACCCTCATTCAATCACTGCTGTGATCCCTTCCCATTCCCCATGACATTGTACTATATATGTCTTTATTAAATGATTTAGGTTAAAATCATTCGCTTTTGCCGATTTTTTTGAAACACACTTTGTCGTCTCCGTGCGTTCTGCGCCTAGACCGTATGTCTCCCATCCTCCTCAATGTTTCAAGTCACCAGCCTCCACTGCTTTGTATGATTATTATTATGACTAATAGTGATACATCTAGAGCCAATTCTTAATTTGAACGCTAAAGTTCCACATTATGCACGTTTTTGTGTTCATTGCACCACATCTGGAAGGCCTTGTGAGAGTGAATAGGGATTGGCTGACCCCAGGTATGACCACGGAGAGACACAGCAAATACAATAATTATGGTCTTCTCCCCTTCTCGCCTGCGCCCCACCAGCCTCGAGCACGTCGAGCACGTCTCCTGTGGTTTGTTAAGTACTGAGGGATGCCCCCACATTGTTTGTGCCACAGTGGGTTCCTGAATGCTTACAGTAGGCCCAGCCCGCCTTCTAGCTATTTGTCATGTGTCAATCACTCACACTACAGGCCCATGAGCACTACTGTGGCCAAGGTTATGAAAACAGAGACATAAGAAGTCCCTATTGGTTAGCTATAATTCAAAGTCCCATTGGTTAGCTAGAATGCTAAGACCCCATTGGTTTGTTAATTGATTGGTTGAGTGTCATGAGGTGCATCTGATGCACTTGTTACAGTATAACCAATACCTTTTGGGTTGATCCTGAAGTACGTTTCTTTGTTGCCAAACATCAGGATGTCTTGTGGGCATGTTATAAACAGTGAATTAGATGTTGAAAAAAAAGAAAGATTGAAATATGAGGTCGGACATAACCTGAACCGACCGCCTTTACAACGACAACGCAGCAGCATTTAATTTCCATTTTCCTCCGTTAAAACGTGAACCAGTGAAGGTTTAGTTTCCTAGTTTCCGCGTTGCATGTGTGCGTTGCGGGTGTGCGAGTCATTTTACAGGCACCGCTGTATAACGGAGTGTTGATCCAGTTATTTTACGCAGTTTTTTTATACGACGGGGTTTATTGTGCGTTACGTTGTAGCCCGTTCCTCTCCGCTCCTACAATACCCAGCCATGTGTAATTACAGTGCTGTCTGAGCAGAGCAGCGAGATGGGAGCAATAGGTGAAAAAGAGAAATCCACAGGCACACTTGATTTATGAAGCCCCGCGCTGTATCAACGTCCTAATCTTTCCCGCTTACCTTACCTCGGGGGCAAAGTTACTGGAGAACATGCTTATGTTTCGAGCTGGGGTTGAGGCTGCCCTCGGCCCCCAGTCTGGCCGTAGGACTCAGGGAGCAGAGAGAGCACAGAGCTCTGAACTAGACTAGCCACGGCTGGAATGTGGCCAACAGGGTAAGAGCAGTGTAGATCATCCCAAAAGGTCCTAAACGTAACACTTTCATCAGTTTGAAAACAAAATAAAGATTTTATAATATGAGTAATATGATATGCCCAGTATGAATATCCAACTGTATTCTAAATTGATACTGAATCAAGGAGTGAGAAAACATGATGAAACAAGAATACTTATACAATCTGGTACGATAATGATGTAGAAAAGGAAAAGCATACAATAATGTGAATTAGCAAAATGGTATATATAAATATATTTTTATTTTGAATAGAAATATATTTTAGGGTAATTGAAGTATGATGATTGCACCATAAGCTCTGTGGCCCGACCACACAGCTGTCTGCGACACTCCGTTCTGTTGGAGACAGATCTGTGTGTTTAACTGTTTATTCTCATATTACCTACGCCACACATTAAAACAAGTCAAGTGCATCATTCCAATATGGTGTCATCTGCTCCCTGCGACGCACAGGTGCTGTGGCGCTGCGGAGAGCACGTCTGACAAGATCTACGGACATTAAGGTCAAGCTCAGTAAATACACAAAGCCAACCCTCATTGCCATAAAAAAAAGGACAGATTCAAATATACAGTACTGTGTTGATGTAGTTCTGTTTCACCACAAGCAATGGAATGAGCGAATCCACAGTATTCTCCTTGACAGAATGTCTGAAAGAAGCAAATAGTGGATATGATGCCTTTCAATGTGGTGATCGCAGAAGAAGGTGATATCAAATATGTTAAAATGTTCCTCTACTTGGCTAACCAATAGCAGCACTGTCTCTCAGATTCAGATGACACCATCACATTTTTGCTATAATTGTATCCAACCTTTTTGCAAAACCTTAATATCATAGCCACAGACTCCCATTTGATGTGTTAATGTTGATTCATCAGCTAGGCGTCTCATTTGAGTATGAAATTAGCACTGGCTAATGAGCTACGCGGTGGACACTTTCTGCCTTTCTGCCTGTGGCCAACGCCTCAGTCTACATGTGCACTTTTCAGCGACTGTTGCCGTGGAAGCATTTGTACATTTTATGGTCACTAGACATTCAAGAGCAATTGTAAATGATCGCCGCTTTGCTGCCTTCACAGCCGTCCAGCCGCGTTGCCGCGTGATCGTGGCCCTGATGAATTTTCATTTGCTAATTGGTGATGTAGTATGATCATTCTGCTTTGTGAAATGAACATTATTAAAATGTGTGGCTGTCAATCCGTTGGCCTTTGAGCCGGGCTGTTTAGCAAGTCACTGATAATGTTGGGACCTTAGCTGGGTATCGGTAGGCTGGACATCAAACAAAGGATTTTAGGAATGACCTTTGATTTACTGAGGGCATGTTTGACCAAAAAGAGGTTGTATTTGCAATTCAGTGCCCCCCCCCCCCACCCCCTCTTTATAATGTAATCTATTGCCAGTATGTTTGTATTACAGAATACATTAAATGTAACTCACCAAATTTGGTGAATTTGGTCTCCTAGCCTGTGCAGTGGTGCGATGGTGGAGTTGCACAGTCATGGTATAAATGGTGCAATTTCTGATGTTACCAACACTGGTGCCTTCTTTCTCCAGTAACATCCCATTGATTCACAATAGCATTTTGTAAAACATGCGGAATAATATGGAACTTGTTTTCCAGTGATGTCACCCATTGAACCCTTTTCACCGTAGGGAATTCACACAACTCAATCGTTACAACAAGGTGAAATGTTTTCCCCTATTAGTGTGCTCCCACACAGAGATATGATATTGACCCAGGATTTGCTTGAATCTCTGACCGGTGATCACAAATTACAGCTGGCATATGGATAATGTTGGTTTGCTTTCACGGAGCGGGAAGCATCAGTGAGTCTTGTGAGGACGAAATCAATAGGGTCTGGTGGAGATGTTAGGTAAAGTTGTCCCTAACGCCTGCTTTGGGGACAGGCGCCGTTGTTTAATAGGACTCTGCTCATTCAGATCAATGCAATGGAGCGTTCCCATTCTGTTGTTATAATCAATGGGATTCTCTGACATAACAAGTACTGTACTGACTGCAGGAGAGGTGCAATTATAATCATGTTTAAAATGCTTTTTTTATTTTTTATTTTTTTACATCAGTTGATCAATTTTGGTCAACGTGATTTTAGAATAGAGCAGTAAAACCACCAAATATACCTGTTTTCCCGTACTTTATTTGACAGTTTGCGGCTGCGCATAACTGTGAAGTGGAATCATACTGTAACAGCTTCTACCCTGAAAAAGGCCTTTGAAAATAACTGTCCACCTGAGGGTTTTCACTGAGGAAAAATAGCTCATTTACACAAGAGAGAGAGAGAGAGAGAGACAGAGAGAGAAAGCGAGAGAGAGAGAGAGAGAAAGCGAGAGGACGAGAGAGAGAGGTAGGAAAATAATGAATATAAGCACGGAAATGCATGTTCTAAATGTCATGAAAGTCGCCAGTTGATTAATTTGACCCTGATTCTCCTTTTAATCTGGGGCGGTATCTACACGGCTTCTCTCCAGTCGATATTGATGTGATCCACGTCGAGCCTCTGTACTCCCAGGTATGACTAACTGCTATCTTGTTCCTGTGAAACCTCTGTCATTTATCTTGCTCCGCTAGGCCGGCAGGCTGGCTGCACAGCACGACAGCACACAGTGACAATAATTTGCTCTGATCGGCCCCCTCTGCCTACCCCGCTGTTACAAATGCCCATCGATTATCATGCAGTAGCGTTATTGACTGGCCATGGCTCATGCGTTGCAGGCAGCCCGCAACCTCCTTTTGTACAGTGCCTCCTGTAATATAAATGTTCAGTCTGCCTATGCATCTAAACATCTAGATTTGAAATGATAGAATATCCTTAGTTCAGGTTGGATCATATTTTTTAGTAATGTTGGTCTGGATAAGATTACCTTTTAAAATATATATTTTTTTACATTAAAATACATAAAGTGTGTTTTATTTGTGTATTTGACTTGGATCCTTACTATGTTATATGCGAGAACTAAACCGTAGTAAGTACCAACACGAGTATCCACTTCAGCCCGACTTTGTGTGCCCCACAAATGGAGTGTGTACAATATTGATGACTGCCGTTTAATCAGTCCTATTGATTGGTCTACACTGTTCGGTTCTGCAGCTTGGGGAGAGGAGTGTTGAAAACAAGAGGGAAGGTTTTGATTCCCCTGTTGGAGTTACATTAACAGTGCTCTCCCTGCTCTTCCGCCTCCCCAGCTCTTCCCTCTCACCCTTCTGGAACGCCATTGTGCTTTTTTCAATCGATACCTGAAGCAATTTCTCAAATTGAAAGGAAAAAATAGGTTTGCTTGCTGCATCTTCGCCACCGTCCTCTGGCTTCCCTGTAGTGATTCTATGGAACTCATTTATATACAGCAGTCGGTGGAAGAAGTGATCACAGTCGGAATCAAAGTTGAAGACAGTGTGACTCCTGGGCCCTAATTAAAACGCTGATCATCACCATCACCCAAATTCAGAGTTCAAATGCAGGCAGTGGCAATGGCCTTGGTTTAAACCCCCAATATCAGTTGTTAGAAAGCTCCGCCTTCTATTATAATTTCCCCGGATTGTCTGAGGCCCACCCGGCCGTTGGACAACGCCATTGGCTGCTTGATGCCACTGACTCTCTCCTCCCGTCTCTTTGCACACCTCCGTCATTCTGTGGTCTAGGAACCTTTTTTCTTCTTCTTCTCCAGCCGCCTGCCCGGGTTGCCCACGTTTCAAAGAGCGTCAATGTTTGGATATGAGTCATTTGAAGAGTTTATTTCTCTCCCTTTTTTTTTCCAGACCAGCACCTTATAATCACTCCTGGAACACCTTTGAAGTGGTGGCAGTTCAACGTGTATCAGGGAGGCAGTGTGAAAGCCCCCAGCGCCTGACGCTCCAGTCATTTTGTGTAATTGGTCCTGTCTAACCTGACGTAGACTTGGAACTAGCCGAGGAAGCCGGACTTTATTAGTCGGCTACAATCACAGGCAGGTTGGATGGTTTGCTGAGGGAATTACTGTATGTTCCAGGCTCACAGACACACCAGGTGCCAAAGGCAGACTGGGTAGCTGTACAAAGTATACGGATAAGAAATGCAATTACAGAAAGAAAATGTTATGTAATACATGCTGTACCAAACAAGTATTCTACAATGAGGTCTAACATCATTGTGCTATTCAGGAACAATAAAAACAAAAAAATTGTTAGCATTTTGACTGTCATTTCTTTCTTAAATAACACAGTCACAGAGACTCCCATTTCCTATATCCCGTGATGACCCCTGTAAAATGAGCATACTCCAATTACAAATAGGATCAAAATGCCATACATAGCCAGGATAGTGTAACATCTGTGACTACATGGATGGGAGTCTCCTGACTCCAGTGTGGGCAGGTGTGCGAAGTTGGGGAAGGCCTTATTGGGAACATTGATACTGCAGGAGCAGCAACGCATCCAATCACAGTTCAACAAAGAGGGCTCTCTAATGATCTACCTTTACAATGTATAGTATATCTTGACAACCGGCGCTGTGAGAAACCCTGTCTGTCTCGACATGGAAATCATTTGTCAAAGTGTGGAATTGGTTAACAGTTTCATGCAACACCTTGGAGCAAAAGCTGACACTCTGTAGAGTGCAGATATTCCCGTATGTATATTTCTACCGAACCTTGTTGAGCCTGTACTCCTGTGCAGATTGTAGTTGAGCTGTCAATTCCAACCTGTTTTCCCAGCTCATGCCGGCAGCTGAAATGAGTGCCACCATCGTACAGTATAATCTTTTCTAATAGATGCTAATGTACAAACACCTGTCACACAGGATGGCTCAGTACAGCACTCCCTGTCGTATAATCCTAAGAAGCTTACACATGGTAATACCAGGTATTTCAGGCATAAATGCGCATATATGCGCTCACGTAATGTTTTATAGAAGTTCTGGAAATTTAGGGACAGATTTAACAAATAATAATACAAATGCATTTATTTATTTTTCTTTTCCAAGCATAATAGGCCCTTTAGGGAATATCTTATACTAAACCAGCACAGACGTAAAAAAACAACCACACTTGCAGATACAGTGTGTATTTATATACATTGTGAACAGATTAAACATGAATTCCCCATGACCATTTTTCATTGCATCTGGTGACACACTTTCAAGATAAGCAGGGGTCTTTATTGATGCTAAAGCAACTACTGGGGCTTAACTCTGCTATCTGTCTTATAATTCCTTTCTTTCTCTTTACAAACCCAAATTCGACTCTTCTCTCTCCCTCCTCCCCTACCTCCTCTATCCCCCTCCACCTCTCCTCCGCCACTCGATGACAGTCGGATCCGTAAATGAGTGAGTCTGCACCTGACAGAGCCACCCAGGAGTTCTGCTATTTTGGGACATCTAAGGAGCTCATTAAGCCAAGGTGTGATCAGCACCGTTTCTGCTTAGGTGATGCTACCGGCTTCCGCACCTTGCTAACCGCACCATCCAGTAAATTCTATTCACTGTTAAAGGAAGGGAGGGGAGGAGATGGAGAGGAAAGGAAAGACAACTGAGCCTTCAACTGAGCCCATTCTCTTTCTCTCTCTTTCTCTTTCTCTCTCTCTCTCTCTCTCTCTCTCTCTCTCTCTCTCACTCCATCTCAGTCCCTGAGGGATCACCTCAGTCTCAATTGTCAGACTTGTTAGAGTCCCTGTCTGACATCGGGCCATCAAGTTAGCAGTGAATTTCACTGCGTTGCCATCGTGTAATATCATATTGCTCTACCTCTCCAGTGAAGAGAGAGAAAGCTGTTCTGATACATGCTTCCATTCTCCCCCCACCTCTCTCTGACTGTTGTAGATTTTTGATTAGACTTGAGAACACAATCTTTCGCCCGAGCGCCAATTCCCATTGCAGGAATCACACGCCAATGAGACATTGACGGATGTCTTTTTCTGTCCACCGGAGACCTTGTTGACGTAGCGGCTCTGACATGCTGTACTCCAGCTACGTCTCTGACACACACACGCATACTAACACACTCCAGTTACATCTCTGAAACGGGCCGCCTGCCGCCAACGGCTCAACGCCGTGCCGCCGCCACCGGGGAGCATGCTGGGATACGCTGCGGTGATTCACCTATTACAGCTGGTTTTGTTGACGTGTCGCGCTCCCCCTCTCCCCCCATATCCCCATTGACTGTGGCATATACACCTCCTGCAACACCGGCTGCTCGAGAAAACAGCAAAGGGAACGGGAGGCCCACCACTCAGCAGATGTAGGTAATAGTCGACGGGGAGAAGAAGTCCTGTCTTATCTATGAGACAGCTGAGAAATGTAAAGAGATGTTTAAATCAACCTTGTACCTTCCTCCCAGAGGCACAATAGAGAGAAAAATAGAGAGATTAACATGAAATGCTGCTCACGGCTGAACTGCCAGGTAGACAGAGAGAGTACAAGCAGCACTCAAACGTCTTATCCCTCTCCGCCTAAAGCACTAAATCGGGTTTGAAGTACTGTAGTACCGCCAGGTATGTCTTGGTGCTTTTGAATGTGTACGCATTTCCCTGACATTTATCCTTTCTTAAGCCTATAGAGCTAATATAATCTAATTAATGACTATTTTCTATCGGAGCCAACCACGAACCACCACAGCCACTTCAGAGACCGCGACGGTTCCCCAGTCACCATGCCCTGAAACCATTGTTGCCCAGTCTGTACGCTGAAATAATGTCCATTGAACATGATCATTTTTACCATACTAGCTTTGACACCTTATGAATCCTTTGATATCGGGGTCAACAAGCTGACTGTAATTAACAAGTACTATCCCCCTACATATCCCTGAGCAAAACAACACATAAAAGGCCATTGGGTGAGCCGGTGGACCCATCATTAGGAAATCAATTCTTATCACAAAAAATGGCCGGTTTACCAGACACAGTTAATCCTAGAGTGAGGGTAAGAAGCCTTCAATGGAGAATCCTCGTTGACAACAATCCGACTTACAGCTGCTACACTAAAAAGGTTTCTCACAAGTCATGAGAAAATAACAGAGTAATTAGCGAGAAAGTAATGTGCATTGTAAATATTAGTCCCTATGGGCTGATTGAAAAAATGCTTGAAAGAAACTTTAGCAACAAGACAGAGCTTTCCCCAGTGGTTTAGGTTGACAGGGTGTTATGCTATGAGTTTTTTTTTTTTGCCGCTATAACCTTAGCTTCTCGCCATGCTACACCATCTCCAGAGAAAACTTCCAGAGACTTCTGAAGGAATGGGAGTCTCTTGTGTGCGATGGAAGAAAAGTGATTAATTTTGCAGTGTCCACAATGACACTTCTTGTATAATAGTTTAATGGCTGGATAAGCATTTCCAGTCCCTGTCAATATTAGGGATTCCACCATTAATAAACCCTCTTAGAATATGTAATTTTGTACTGTATGTGAGGTGCATTGGACAATCCATATTCCTAGACTAGTCACCCTGCATGGCTTTGTGAAGGTTGACCTCTGCCCTTTCTGCACATGCTCAGTAGAGCCATATTCTGAGAAGCACCAGAGAGGAAGAGGCAAAGCGAAAGGTTTCACTCTCGCCCAAATCTGTCCAAAATAAGCCCAATGCGTTTCTTCTATGGGCTTATTTTGGATCTAAGCCTTCCCGCCTTTGAGACAACGACTCCCATTGTTAGGGCAGAGACATAAGCATCTCGTCATTATATACAGATTTCTGGAAGCACCGAGGTGCACCTTTGAATTGTGAATGCATACATACACAATAATACCATTTGGTATTACTGTAATATAATATTTTGTATTAATTCCTACCTTAGCCACAATATCGCTGAATTATTAATGAAAACAATGAAGAACTAAATATGGATTTGTTATATCATCTGGTTTTCACTGCCAAATAATGATATTGTTCTTTATTCCAGGGCCATATAATGATATTGTTCTTTATTCCTGGGTGTTTCTAATGTTGTTAGTCAGGTCCGGTCAGGGATGGCCACACAACAGCAAGCTCTGTTGCGCTTGGTTTTATTCCCTAATGGAAACTGTAAACCTGGGAGGAAAGAGGCACACACTTCTGTGGAGCAAATAGATTTTCAGTTCAACCGAATACTATTATCCATGGCAGGTCTGTGCTGTGCGTTCCCCCTCTTTCTCTCTCTCTATCGAGCATCCTGCAAGGCTTTTTTCCTTCCATTCTTGGAAATTTCCACAAACAAACATTTCCCGGCACCCCCAGCCTGCGACGAAATAGATCAAGAAAACATACAATTATCTTTTCAAAAAACTGGAACAGATTTTTATTAAATTAACCTTATTAGTCCATTACGGTAAGCAAATGCCAAAAAAGGAGAGCTCTGCTCATTTGCATTAAGATAGATTTTTCAGGTTGGCTGCACGATTTAATTAAAGAAAAGATTAAGAACCATTAAACAAGCTGCTGTACCTTGCAGTAGCACAGCTCACATCTGACTCAGGTTAACACAAGCCCAGATGGTGATTTGTGTGAGTCCCGAATGGCATCCAGTTCCCTACATAGTGCACTACTTTTGGCCATAAATTGTGCGCTATGTAGGGTATAGGGTGGAATAGGGTGCCATTTGGGGCACGACCTTGGTAACTGTTGAATCACCGGAACAGAATGAGAATTATCCCATTAGTTCCCTGGGAAAAGTAAGGGAATTCTAGAAATTGGTATTCTGCTATTCTATTCTCAAACGTGGCACAGCAGTGGAGAGAAGGCAGACACCACTGTCAGCACTGTCACTGGTTGGTTCATAGTCATTCTTATGAGGTCATGTTGGTCTGGGAAAAGCAAATTGAGTTGATCTTTAAACGTGCACATTCATTTCCGAGAGCTGCGAACTAAGGCTGACTTAACAGTTCTGTGGAAATCAAACCTTAATTGTCAGCACCCATGTATATTGTAATATTATTTTTTTTCACGGCTTTTGTGAAACACATACAAATCAAATCAAATCAAATGTTATTAGTCACATGCGCCGAATACATTTAAATGCTTACTTACGAGCCCCCAACCAACAATGCAGTTTCAAAAAATACGGACAAGAATAATAGATAAAAGTAACAGGTAATTAAAGAGCAGCAGTAAAACAACAATAGCGAGACTGTATACAGGGGGGTACCTGCACAGAGTCAATGTGCAGGGGCACCGGTTAGTTGAGGTAGTATGTACATGTAGGTAGAGTTATTGAAGTGACTATGCATAGATGACAACAACAGAGAGTAGCAGCGGTGTAGAGGGGGGAGGGTAATGTTTAGAAGCCTCTTGGACCTAGACTGTACCGCTTGCCGTGCGGTAGCAGAGAGAACAGTCTATGACTAGGGTGGCTGGAGTCTTTGACAATTTTTAGGGCCTTCCTCTGACACCGCCTGGTATAGAGATCCTGGATGGCAGGAGACTTGGCCCCAGTGATGTACTGGGCCATTCGCACTACCCTCTGTAGCGCCTTGCGGTCGGAGGCCGAGCAGTTACCATACCAGGCAGTGATGCAATCAGTCAGGATGCAGTACATACTGTGTTTTATGCAGTACATTTTGACAAATTTCACATATTAAGTTTATCATTTATTGGTTTTTACTTGCTTTTGTGACTTCCCAAATCAAAACCCATAATCAAAAAATTGTATGTTGTAATATTTTAATATAGCCTACAGAGGGTCCTTCGAAAAGGATTTGCATGCTCCTATTCTGCTCTAGGGTTAAAAAATGAGACATGCAAATGATTCTGGAGCGATGCTGCGAAAGTGTGAGGAAGGGTAGTGCCTGTCGACATTCAAACCCTAATCCGCTGGCTTTCGCCAATACGACAAACGGAGGAACTGAGGCATAAAAGAATTACTCATGTGTGGCCCACTTGAGTATTACCGCGAGCCACCTGCGTTGGAATGAACAGATACAAAATAAATACAAAATAAGCAGCTAGAGAAGAGAGCAAAAACACACCAATCCCCTCAGAAGAACCTCAAAAAGAGTCTCCGTTTGCCTCCATCAAACGCAATCAAGCAGCATTGAACCGATACCAGGTGCTTGGCAGGTGAATAGAGACAGATGTGTGGATCTGGCAGTCACTCTGCTCCGTACAGGTGTGAAAATTTGCAGACTCCCTAATTACCGCTGTAAATGCTTAATTTCGGTGTTTCAATATTGATTGCTACCTTTCTGCTCCTCCATCCCCTTGGAACAGGACTACACTTACCGCTACGCTACGCTCTGCTCGCTAGCTGTGTATTTATGGGATGCAGGTTGAGTCAGTCAGTATCTTACAAAGCTCCTGTTTGCTCAGATTGATCCAGCTCATAATGTTTAGTTTCCTCTGCGTTGGCAAGAAGAGGAGCCCTTTAGAATTTGATGGAAGGGCAATAGAAAACCTCTCTGTGAAGAGGAGAGAAACACAGCAATGTTCCTTCTCTTTAATATACACTGGTACAGTAATGGACCCACACAATCAAGGCCTATGTAAGGATGCAAAATGGCACTGTGTAGATTTCTTTGGATACAGATGGATCTTTGTCTATTGATGAGATATCTTCTTTTCTGTTTGCTCTCCTGTTACCATTGGATGCAGAAACATGCAAAATATGTACTGTCATACCTGCGTCATCTTCCGCTACCTTGTGCGTGTGTATGTCTGTTGCATCGGTGTGTTAGTAAAGAACCAAAATGGAGAATCAAGTCTGTTTCATATTTTATGCCTCTGCGAGTGGCCATTGATTAGTGTGACTGTCAGATCCTCAGATCCCTCCTGGGTCACCCCTTTTCACCTCGTCTCGTCCCGCCCCACCCTCTTGTCAGCGACACTGTCGGTCTAGAGAGGTGCATCCTGGGGCCTCGTCCAGGTCTAGACCCTGGCTCCTGTTCCATCCTGACAGCTGTATATCCCAGGTGGTCTGACATTTGAGACCCAGCCAGCCAGATGAGATGGAAGGTATATGAGATGAGGGACAGGGGACAGCAGGGAGAGAGAAGGGGAGGGAGGGGTTGGGATGAGGTTGGGTTTTGAAGATTAACTTTGTGCCAGGTCCTCATGATGCATCCCAAATGGCAGACTATTTTTTATGTAGTGCACTAATTTTGACCACAGACCTATGGGTCCTGGTCAAAAATAGTGCACTATAAAGGGAATGGGGTGCCATTTGGGACACAACCTATGAGTCACTCAGGAGACAACCTGAGATGCTGTGATGCTTCTCGGTCCATATGGCTACCAGGGGTACTCCAATGACCCCTTTATTGATTTAGAGAGAAACAGACCTGTCTTGCTTTCTCAGAGCAGTAGCAATCTAAGAAAAAAAACCTGGGTGGGTGAGTTGATAGTATTAGTTAGTTGATAGTAGGTTAGTTGATAGTAGGTTAGTTGATAGTGTTAGTTAGTTGATAGTGTTAGTTAGTTGATAGTGGGTTAATTGATAGTGTTAGTTAGTTGATGGTGGGTTAATTGATGGAGTTAGTTAGTTGATAGTGGGTAAGTTGATAGTGTTAGTTAGTTTAGTTGTTCCCAAGCTGTGGTGCATGCCCCCCAAGGAGTCAGCTTTTTTTTTAAGGATCTCAGTCTGGTTTTAAATGTATTCTTTAAAGTTGTAATAGTAGAATGCACAAGGTGCAATTTTGTGATTTGGTAGTGCATCATCAGATCCTCTTGTCGTGTTAGACATTGTATACTTTAGAGAGCTATTTATAACTTGTCGCAAATGTCCAGATCAACGAGCCCATGTCAGCTGACGTTTCTTTTTATTTTGTTTTTAGCCCGTTGACCTTGTCCCTCAAATATCACATGAATACACATTAGACATGGCAAAATGTATAGAATTGTAAGAAAATGTGCTTTAAAACTGCAACATTTTCTTTGCACCCCGTGACAAAATGTGTAGAATTGCAGGAAATAAGCTTTAAACCTGCTAAATTCTCTCCACCAATAAGAGGGGTGTGAACACTTAGTGTCATTAACAGTTTTTGCGCCCATAGAAATAGATGTGGGGGGGCGCGGGATGATCCCCAATGCTGGAAGGGGGACTCCGAGTGACAAGGATAGGAAACCCCTGAGTTAGTTGATAATGGGTTAGTTGTTAGTGTTTGTTAGTTAGTTAGTTAATAGTGGGTTAGTTGATACAATGGCTGGGTGGGTTACTATGGGTAGGTTAGTTGGTGGGTAAATTCAAATAGAATGTGTCTACTCTACCTCATACGATATAATATGAATATCCTACTTTGTGATTCTGCAGGTCTGGTAGATATAAGCTGAGTTCAGAGCCAGCGCCTAATCCCATTGTTCATGGTCAATGTGCACTGATACGAAACGGTATCAGCTCTGTTACAAATAGACCTTGAACTGTGCAGGTTTTGATAATAAAAGGAGAAGGCATGTAGCTGGAGCAGCAGTCGACTGGAGAGTGGATCGGCAAGATAAGATTTGTGGAAATGTATGAGAAAGGACTTGGCGATAAATATGTATGTGCTTTCCCAAATGGAACCTATTGTGAGCTCATTTTTCTTAGGTTTGAGAATGGTGTTCATTAACATTCGAGCTATCAATATCAAAAGTTATAATGCATGTTTGAATTACCTAGCGTACAAGCAGTTTTGTCGTTTGTCTCATTTTATAGCACAGCACCAGACAGGAGTTGTTTTTAAAAATGTGTACTTACCCTGCCACATGCACAATAAAATGATTTATTCAACGAATGCGTGATATCATAATACTGTATTATACATATTACATGATACTGCATATCTGAAAAGACTTAACATGGTCTCCACATATTGAAATACATCAGAGCATATGATGTGTGTCAATACAGTTGACTTTCTATGAAATGCATCCCCTCCAACCAGGGATTAGCGTAGTTGAGCTAGTAACAGGATAACCCAAACCAACTCCACACACCGCACCAGGGGACTGACTGCCAAGGTAAGCCTACCCTGTGTTGTGGTTCCAGTTAAACATCCATGATCCAAGTTGATTATTCACATGGAGTCCATGACAGGTGGCAATTATTTCAATGCTGAAACAAACGTTGTTTATACCAACACCTTGAAACGTCTTTTTGTGCACTTTTGCATTTTGATTGGTTCACGATCTGTGGTCTATGGTAATGAGGGAAGCTCATCGGTTGCCATGACAGTATCTTGGGGCTTCACTACTGTACTGTACATTGTGTAAGTATTACAGTACTGTCAGTCATTGTCGTAGGTGTGACAATAACCCCCAAAAGGGTGTGTGTTGCTTTAACACTTTCAAGTCTTATGATGACAAGGGATATGACAGCTGTGCTAAAAATCTGCACTGTCTATAAACCCTTAATGAGTGTAAGACATGCTATAACAAACTGCTCCCTCCCTCCTTTTCTCTGTAGGCCATTCAGGTTAACCCTGTCCGTTATGCTTGGTAGCAGGCAGCATAACACATCATATTGTAATAGTACAACAGCAGGTATGATCAAAATCCCAGATACATGGTTTTTCGGGTCACCGCTACCAAAATACAGCTACAGGCAATGTTACTAAGGTCTAGTGCCACCCGTTGAAGGTGTATTATTCCACATACATTAACCTCAATGAATATTTAGATTTACAACCCTTTAAGCGTACATATTAGAAGTCTGTCGCAGGGAACTGAACATTAGAATATTACCTCAGGCTTTGTTTTTCTTATCTTTCCTCCTCTCCCCCCTATACATACCCTACCGAGCCCCATAAACGATAATCACCTTGAAATTAATTAATCGTGACACAACAATATTGTTGTGATAAGAAAGTGTTTTTTGTAGTTTCTTTGTGTAGATTTTCTTTTGCCCCATTGTGGTGAATTCCATTGAAGTTAATTTTGTCCATGTATGATGCCATGCTGCCATTGGGGTTCAAATGTGTGTTATCTCAGTTGTATGTGTGTGGGGTCTTAGTAAAGTAATTAATCTCTATAAAGCCTGACTGAGGTAGGTATGAAGCCTTGGAATTCAATTACCGCAGTGCAGAGACGCCAATTTATGGGGGGAAATATGCGGCATGTATTTTGCAGGTTAATATCGGCCACCTGAGCCTTCTCGTAGCGTTTGGAAAGTGGGCTGTGGAATTGGCATAATACATGCATGCAGCAGCCCTGCTTGTACTTCTGTGTCATTGCTCTGGAATGTGGACCCCTTAAATACATTTGAAATGAAATACTACGTTTTAGAGTAGCACTCTACTGTATCTTCTGCCATGAGGTGTTCTTTTTACATAGTGTTGTGGTACACTGTATTATAACGGAATTGGCATTATTGTGACATGGATAAAGTCATGAAAAATACATTCAACTTTTTGTTGTAAAAATGTTTTGGAATGTTGGGGATACTATGAGCTTTGAAAATGATTAGGATTGTGAAAGGGGTTGTGTAATACACATATCCCCTTCCTGTATTCATCTTTCTAGAGCAGACTATTATAGCTGGTGACTTAATCGTAGAAAAAAAGGATATGGCAAAATATTTTTGTTTAAACCGCATGTTTTTGTTTCTCCACTTCCATCTTTTGTGCAGAAGGCCACATAACTGATTTGTTTCTGGTCAATGCCTGACCCTTGCTGACTTTCTCATCCTCATTTCAGGGGCCCTGAGCTCAATAACTGTATACATCCCTTAGATCCGTGTCCCATTCTCGCAACAGGAACGTAAACGACAAAATAAGTAATGTACAGGAAATACTGATGATTGACAATGTCTTGTTCAGTTATGCATAGTTCCCATACCATGTAGTCCTATTAGCAAAGAGGGTGTCATACTTGGATGGATCAACCTACAGATCCTCTGTGTTGATATGGCATATTTCACATAACATGAAAAATATAGTCTATGGGGTCAGACAAAATGTGCTGAATGACTATTTCCAAAATCTAAAAGTGTACAAATGTACAGTTCAAGCAATGTATGCTGTCATTGTCTTTTTGGTCAACATATTGGTATTGGGTTTCTGTATTGACATTCCTCTTTGATATGGATTTCTAGCGGACAAATCGTGTGTATTCTGAGTTTGAATTATGTGCACGGCTTGCTTCGCTGGAGGCACATCAATAATGACCCCGTCAGACAACAGAAAAAGCTCCCATTCAACCAAACTACCCCTGTGTCATGGCTTTGGAAGACACTGTTAGTCTGTGGTCAAGTTCATGTGAAAAGGGACTCGTTTGGAACCACGAAATGACGGCTGTGAGGGTGACACCTAGCTATGCATCCTGCATGTTTCTGTAGTCATGAGGGTCACTCCGACAAATCCTCCATGTTTCTATCCAGGGGTCAACATGAAAGGAAGCAGAGATACACCAGCAGAAACCTGTTCTAAGGTCGACAGCGAAAGCTCGAGGACATTGTTATATTACTGTTGTTCTAACCTCTAAAATCGGAGGGGTTTTGTGTAAATATGGTAGTGAGTGATGAAGAAGGTGGGTGTGCTTGGTGAGCTTGTATTGTGTGAGTGGGTAGGGGTGGCGACACGACACAAGATGAGTCCTACGCAAAAACGTTAATATGAGCAGAGAGCGTGACGAAGGCAGCCCACCTTCCCATAAATCACGTTGGTTTTAATCACACCTGCCACCTCGCTGCTCCGCCGTGCACCACTGTCTCTCCCAGGAGAAATTGTTTTCCCTGCCTCCTGCCCCTCTCCCTTTCTCACTTGTGTTCAATTATCTAGGAGCTCTTTTCCTGGATGTTTATTTATTTGTCCCAAAGTTCATGTACGGTATGCATGCACACATCTCCTCCAGAGGGAGTGAGACCGTAGCGATGCAGCGGACCGTCACAGCTAACCGCACCACACTGGAGGACTAGAGTAGAACGTAAACACAGGCTCAGACACAGGAACAAGACATGGAGAGTGGGAATGGGGGCTCCTCATTGAGGCAGCAGGGGCAAGGTAGATAGGGACGAGGCTAATTAAAACTCACATTATCATTCACCGGGACCTGTCACGGGCGAAGGGGGAGATGTTGGGAAATGGTCGAATCGGTTCTGTTCTTTAAGTTGTGTTGAATAAGAATGTTTTGTACACTTTGATATTATCACGCATCGCACAGTGTTTGTTTTGCTAGCAGTAGAATACCTGCGATCCTAGACGAGCCCCAAGACTGTCGTCTTTTGTTCTTACTGATACATCTGCAAACGACTTTAAGTGAGAGACGAGGTTGTGTGCACTGTGAGTGTGAGCATGAGAGAGAGAGAGAGAGAGAGAGAGAGAGAGAGAGAGAGAGAGAGAGAGAGAGAGAGAGAGAGAGTGTTTACATACAGTACTCAGGTCTGACCTGGTAGGAAGTCAGAAAGTATTCATTTTACCACATAATTAATACTAATTATAGAGCGGGTGCCACTGAGAGGACTGTGTTCATTATAACTTCCTGGTCAAACTGAGCTATACAGAAACACAAAGGTTGCATCCTAAATGGCACCCTATTGTCAATATAGTGCAATACTTTTGAAGGACCATGAAGGGAATAGGGTGCTGTTTGGAAGACAGCCAAAGAAAAGGATCCTATTTTGCTCTCATCTCTGTGTCATCTGTCTAAGATGTGTTTAAAGCAGAAAGAAGGTAATAACATCTCACTCCATAAACCATGTCAGGGCTGCCCGTGGCACCTATCTTCTTGACAAAATAAAGGCCCCGGCAATTAGGCTGTTTCATGTCATCGGACAGCCTCTGCTTTATTCCCACAATGCCGAGCAACACTAGAAGACACCTTAAGTGCCGTTAAGTGATCAAAGAGAGAGCCACATATTGGATAACACAATTAGAATAAAACCCAGTCTGGTCCAAAGACGACTTACTGATAATGGCTTGTAAACAGAGGACATTACTTCACACAAAGATTATTCAGATTCTTTGGCTCTGACACCGGATGTACCAGCCGGGTCTATTAAGAGGGGGAAAAAAACACCATTTCCCTTTGGTTAGGAGATGGAGAGAGCAGGGGTAGTGTGAAAATGGGTTTGGGTAAAGCAATAAAACAAGATTCTGTGAGGTCCTAATTGTCAATATTCAAAACAACACCAATGACAAGAGCTGAAAAGGATGTAAGGCAATCTCACAGAGGGCCTTTTTTTCTTCCTCTGCTAATGCCTTTCTCTTTCTTTCTTTTTCTTTCTTTCTTTCTTTCTTTCTTTCTTTCCTTCCCTCCCCCCTGTCTCTCTCTGTCTCTGTCTCTTTCTCCCTCTCTCTCTCTATCTATCTCTCTCTCTCTCTCTCTCTCTCTCTCTCTCTCTCTCTCTCTCTCTCTCCCTCTCCTTTGTCTGTCCGTGTACTTAACAAGAGGACATAACAGGCCTCTCCTCCCCGTAATGGAGAAGCTAGACATATAAAAGAATTGGGGGAAGTGGCGGTTTCCTTGTGTTACATGACTGGGTCAAACAGTCAAACTGTAATTACGACCAAAGTACCAGCACTGATCGCTGGTCACCCGCCTCACCTGTCATTAACCCTCTGAACCCTGGAAGCTCTCAGTCTGGGTGGACCAGCCGCTAGTTTGCACCAGAGTTTCCAGAGGGGGGAGATAATTGTCAAGGCCTAATAGGATCAGTGCTGTGGGACCACGCTATACATCTGGCACCCAACAAGACGCTGCACCTGAGGCTCAGCTGGGATATAGCAGTTATAGCAGGCACAGCTCTATAGGCTAGGCTAGGCTAGTCTCCTTAGATGGGATATAGCAGTTAGCAGGCACAGCTTTATAGGCTGAGCTAGTCCCCTCAGCTTGGTTAGAGCAGTTAGCATGCATAGCTCTGTAGGCTAGGCTAGTTCCCTTAGATGGGATATAGCAGTTAGCAAGCACATCTCTATAGGCTAGTCTCCTTAGATGGGATGTAGCAGTTAGCAGGCACAGCTCCATCGGCAAGACTAGTCCCCTCAGCTTCGATAGGGCAGTTAGCAGGTATAGCTCCATAGGTTAGGCTAGGCTAGTCCCCTTAGATGGGATATAGCAGTTAGCAGGCACCGCTCCATAGGCTAGTCTCCTTAGATGGGATGTAGCAGTTAGCAGGCACAGCATCTGATCCTATAGTGCATGCTTACAGAGGTGGTATAGCATAACAGACCTAGCATCCCCCTGCGACTAGCCTACCTACAGTATACTTGACTTTGTGTCTGCATTGTATCAGTGCTGATGGAGGTCTGGAAAGCATCTCAGGCGATCTTTAATTCATGTGATTAAAAATTCAGGAGAAACCCTTGTACCAGCTGTTAAACTCAGATCGTAAACAATAATTCAGAGTTCAAATCCCAGCAAATTGAGGGTTAGGTTAACAGGAATGGTGGGTTGAAATGCATTATACACCAGCTGTGATAGAGATGCACGTTCAGTCAGGTGAATCCTGCAAGACTGCGTGCAACCAACGCATTGTTTACTTGTTAATTCCCCCATTGCAACACAACACAAAGGAAATAATAATTTGACCATCTCCCTGAATGTCAATACCAACAACAGACGTATCAGTGCTCATAGGAGGATACTACTGCTAGAGGAATCAGGACACATTGGTAAGATGAAGTATTTGAATTAGGTGATATATGCATCAGTATGTATATAGAAAGGGAAAGGGAAAGGGGGAAACCTAGTCAGTTGTACAACTGAATGCATTCAACTGAAATGCGATCTTCTGCATTTAACCCAACACCTCTGAATCAGAGAGGTGCGGGGGGGGGCAGCCATTATCGACATCCACGAGGGACAGACAGACAGACATCTAGTTTAGGGGAACAACTCGCTATTTTCTCTCTTGTCTTGGTGTTCCATCTTCATTTTGTGACACTGTTTAAAAACGTTTTACTGTTACCATTTAAGGTCGAGGAAAGCAGCTTTACAATGCGGCACTGATTGAGTTTCCTGGTGGCCATTTTAAAGGTAGAGAGAGATCCTTTCTTGGCAGACTGCCTCTATACCAGGGGCTGGTGCCAAGCTCTTTGAAACCGAATCACTTGTAGATTCTCAGATCACTATCCCCCTCCTATTTACCATACTTAATTCAACTGACTAGAAGTGCATCCCAAATGGCACCGTATTCCCTATTTAGTGCACACATTTTGACCAGGGTCCAAAGGGAATAGAGTACCATTTGGAAAACACCCTACAGTAGATCTGCAATACATTCCCTATCCCTTTTTGATTTATATATATATATATATATATATATATATATATTTATATATATGTATGATTTATATATATATATTTATATATATAAAAAAAACATTGTGGGGGGGGTAGATCAGATTTAATATTGCAGATATATTATTGCTTCCATCAATGTAGTTGCAATACCTTGTACATTTTTTGGAAAATATACAGTACCAGTCAAAAGTTTGGACACACCTACTCATTCAAGGGTTTTTCTTTATTTGTACTATTTTCTACATTGTAGAATAATAGTGAAGAAATCAAAACTATGAAATAACACATATGGAATCATGTAGTAACCAAAAAAGTGTCCAACAAGTCTAAATATTTTATGTTCGATGATGTTAGATTCTTTAAAGTAGCCACCCTTTACCTTGATGACAGCTTTGCACATTCTTTGCCTTCTTTAAACCAGCTTCACCAAGAAAACTTATCCAACATTCTTGAAGGAGTTCCCACATATGCTGAGCACTTCACTCTGAGGTCCAACTCATCCCAAACCATCTCAATTGGTTTGAGGTCTGGTGATTGTGGAGGCCAGGTCATCTGATGCAGCACTCCATCACTCTCCTTCTTGGTCAAATAGCCCTTACACAGCCTGGAGGTGTTGGGTCATTGTCCTGTTGAAAAACAAATGATAGTCCTTCTATCACTGCAGAATGCTGTGGTAGCCATGCTGGTTAAGTGTGCCTTGAATTCTAAATACATCACAGACAGTGTCACCAACAAAATATTCCCACACCATCACACCTCCTCCTCCATGCTTCACAGTGGGAACTACACATGCAGAGATCATCCGTTCAGCTGCTCTGTGTCTCACAAAGACATCAGACCAAAGAACAGATTTCCACCGGTCCATTGCTCATGTTTCTTGGCCCAAGCAAGTCTCTTGTTATTATTGGTGTCCATTAGTAGTGGTTTCTTTGCAGCAATTTGACCAGGAAGGCCTTATTCACGCAGTTTCCTCTGAACAGTTGATGTTGAGATGCGTCTGTTTCTTGAACTGTGTGAAGCATTTATTTGGGCTGCAATTTTTTAGGCTGGTAACTCTAATGAACTTTTCCTCTGCAGCAGATGTAACTCTGGGTCATACTTTCCTGTGGCGGTCCTCATGAGAGCCAGTTTCATCATAGTGCTTGTTGGTTTTTGCAACTACAATTGAAGAAACGTTCAAAGTTCTTGACATTTTCTGGATGGACTGAACTTCTTGTCTTAAAGTAATGATGGACTGTCGTTTCTCGTTGCATAATTGAGATGTTCTTGCCATAATATGGACTTGGTCTTTTATCAAATAGTGCGATCATCTGTATTCCACCCCTACCTTGTCACAATACAGCTGATTGGCTTAAATGCATTAAGAAGGAAATAAATTATACAAATTAACTTTTAACAAGACACACCTGTTCATTAAAATGCATTCCAGGTGACTACCTCATGAAGCTGGTTGAGAGAATGCCACAAGTGTGCAACGCTGTCATCAATTCAACAGGTGGCTACTTTATATTTTACTTTACATGATTCCATGTGTTATTTCATAGTTTTGATGTCTTCACTATTATTCTCTACAGTGTAGAAAATAGGAAAAACCCCGGAATGAGTAGGTTTGTCCAAACTTTTGACTGGTACTGTATATATGTAAATGTGTATATATTTACATTAAAAATACATATATATTTTGAAAATATATTGTCCTTTATTGTTTTCCCCTATGAAGCAAATTAATGGACAACAACACTTAAGCTTCTACTTCCAGTTTATACATAATATATATATTTTACAGACCCAGTATATTTTACAATAGTTATCTTTTGTTTGTTTTTAGTCCCATCCTTCAGCTTCCCTCAACCCCTCCCTTTTATCTCTGAAGACCATCCAGTTGTGATTTCAATTTGCCATATATTTTTCGACTGTGCTGTGATGTCTCACAAAACCTTTCTAGTCTCCTAATTTCTACAGGTTGTAAAATTAAAGATAATGTAACGAATCTCTTCTTCGTCTGAGAGAGAGAGTAGTCAAGGTTGGACCAATATGCAGCGTGGTACGAATCCAACAGAACGATAAACGAACAGTTCTGACAGGTGCAACAAACACTAACCAGAAAGTAACTACCCACACCTCATAGTGGGAAAACAGGCTACCTAAGTATGGTTCTCAATCAGAGACAATGATCGACAGCTGCCTCTGATTGGGAACCATACCAGGCCAAACACAGAAATACAAAACCTAGAACAAAAACCTAGAATGCCCACCCCAACTCACGCCCTGACCAAACTAAAACAGAGACATAAAAAAGGAACTAAGGTCAGGACGTGACAGATAAACAAGAGTATTATTATATTATTGATTGATTGACTATCACTTTTCAAATCACACAGCAGTGCTATTCGCAGAGTTAGCTCCAGGTAAATGTTGCAATTCTTCAACCATTCCTGAACCTGCGACCAAAAACAAACTGCGTTTGGTCAGTACCAAAACAAATGATCTAATGCTTCTGTCTCTTCGCAGCAAAATCTGCAGAGCTGGGATGGTTGTGTCCCCCAGAAATATAACATTCTGTTGGTTGCAAGAATTTTGTATAATAATTTAAATTGAAAAACTAGACATTTTGAATCCAGCGTCATTTTGTGTATCAGTTCATAAACCATGCGCCATAGAACCAGTACATTGAAAATCTCTTCACAACTATTTTGCAATCCCTATGGCACAGCTGTCAATTTTTCGGTCCTTAAATGAAACAGGTATACTTTTTATTTATCACAATTGTCTTTAAACAATGTTGGTCTTTAATGCAGGGATGACAGACAAGTTCCTCACTTTCTCCCCCTTCCAATTGCCTCTTCCATTTTTGCGGTAATGCTGCAATTAGTTTGTTGTGATTTTGGGTAGAGCAGGCATTTCCATATATTTTTGTTATTCTACATGTGTGTTATAACTCCACCAGATATAATTTACAAAGAATATATGTATATATTTTTTTAATCGATTCGTGTATTTGAGTTAAACATAATATTTGTTGTAATATTTGTTCTGTCTTTTCTGGTGGATTTAAACTGAAATTTCAGATATTATGGAGATTATTTCATTTTCAAATAACCGAAAGTGAGAGATTGCATCTGAATAAAGGGGCGAGACATACTTACCAATCTGCTACATAACCAGTTCGGATTTAAGAATCACTTTTATATGACTGAAGCCTTTAGCGAGAGGTCTAATTATTTTATATTGAATCATTCCCTATCCCTTGTAAGGGCAGCTTGAGGGCTGTAGTTCACCACTCAACATGTCCGGGCATCTGTCCACCTGTACATTTCAGTTCGCAACGGCTTCTACTCTGAATTTACATTGTAACTAATATCTGGGTTTAATAAGGTCTAACATAGTGACTTTGTTTTCACTAATTACATATTCAGAGACATCAGGTTTGTGTCCCAAATGGGTCTCTATTTCCTAAGTAGTGCACTACTTTTGATCAGATTCCTATGGGCCCTGGACCTGGTCAAAAGTAGTGCCTTAAATAGGGAAAAGAGTACCAATTGGGATGCAGCCCAGATCTGTCCTTGCGTGTTGTCACTCCTGGTCCAGGTGGGTTGCAGTCAGAGTGTGTAGACGTTTGTTCCAACATGAACTGTATAATACTCCCAGCTATTTGATCCTGTGTAAAATGTGTTGAACGCTTGCCCTCATCTAACAAAGGTTGACCATTTAATCTGGCAGGCCAGCGCCAGCTGAGGTCAGGGTTATCCCAGTGAGCAGGGGAATTAGAGCAGGCTTATCCTCCATCCCTCCATCCCAAACCTTCCTATCTACAGTACATGTATAAACCAAAAGCTCAATCTCAGCTGAACTAAAACACCATATTGACCCAATCCATCAACCTTCCAGCTCCGACTATATTTGTGTCGTTAATTAATTACCTCACATGCGACAGAGCTGTTTGCGAAATGATGGAAATGATGAATGATGGGTAGAGAGAATAGGAATGGTGGTGGCGTTTTAGCGCAGCGGTGCACAGCTGGTGCTGTGTTTGTCCTGTATACACTCTGCTACCTGGGCGCGTTTGGCGGGCTGCCTAAGCACTCAAACAGACAGAAAGGATTTCATTTTCAGTGTGTAAGAGGCTTTATTGCACTTAATACAGGACTTAGTAGGGAAGCATAATCTGTCCATGTTCACCTACGAGATACTATCCACTGATTCTGACTGAATATGAAGAGCGATAGAATGACACTGGACTGGAAGAACACTTCATGAGCAGAACAGGATGGACTGGTGTATGTAATAAACTGCAATTATCAAGCCTTCTCATGCCTAATTTATACTGTATGTATGCAAAGCAAGAAACCAAATGCATCATGACTATCCCGCATCCTTCATATTTGCGGGACTGCACACGTCTGCATATTTCTGCGACCCAACTGCACAGTCTCGCCATTTTGCGTAGCTATTTTTCGTTTTTTGCGTTGTAGGGTCATTTCTTTTTGCCTTTAGTGTCGTTTTACTTGTGACACTTACTCCAAAAAAAAAGAGGTAATTTTAGCAGCCAAATTTCATTCAAGCGATTTGCACATATATTCAGGGAATGTTCATGCAGGAATCAAACTCATATCATCAACCAACATCAAGCTCCGTTGTCGAAAGCAGTCCAAAAACAGTATTCATTGGAGTGATGTGAAAATGAAAGGTTGTGTTCTATTGGGAATTACGTAACTCACTTCAAGGTGCCCCCTTTACAAAATCTCTGCTCTGTTTAACACAAGTTATTACCTGTGGGTCAAGGTGCGACATCAGTCGAGGGGCACAAAAACAATGGTGACCCTGTGCTCCGTTGCATTGGCCATCAACACATTCCACAAAGAAACATATTGGCTCCATCCCAAATGGCACCCCTTTTCCTATTAACGTGAGCCCTATGTGCCCTGGTCAAAAGCAATTCACTACGTAGGGTTTAGGTTGCCATTTGGGACGCAGTTATAACTATCCCCCCACCCTGGGATGGTGTCGAGCACCATCAAAGTTTCAAACACAGGGTTTGTGAAAAATAAACAAACTTATCGACAGAGGCGAGGTTTGCTCCCTTTTATTTCTGATCGTCTGGGCAGCCTCAGGCCAGATTTTAATACGAGTTTTCAGAGTCTTGATTTGCAGCTCTGGCCATTTTGAATAATGCAGGGGGAAACGAGAGGAGAGGATTGCGGGTGGTTGGTTTTCTCTTACTCTCATCTCGAAAGGCCTCTCTGGTTGCATCCCAAGTGGCACCATCCCCCGATATAGTGCACTACCCTATGGGCCCTGGTCAAAAGTAGGGAATATATAGGGAATAGAGTGCCATTTGGGATGTAGAATTTTCCAGGGGTCTGGCTCTTCCCTCACTCTTCTGCAGGTTCAAGTGTTATCATGGCTATTTCACATGTCAAGGGCAGACAGGAAACCTCCAACAAGATAAAAGTTAAGAGGAAGAGATGTGGGAAGAAAGAGGAAAAAAAGTTTTTGCCAGCCCCCAATGCAAGGATTTCATGCTGGGAACACAAAAGAGCATATTAAACACTAAAGTTTATCAGTACAAATTAAGTCTTGGATTCACAGTTCCTTTAATCTTTAGCATCTGAAAGTTGTTTCTTTTTCTTCTTCTCTCCTCCTCATCTCTCGGTTTTCCCCAGTTAGATGTTGAAACGAAATCCAGCCAGTACCATTGACTTTCCTGTTAAAAAAAATATCGAGATACATCATAAAAATTTAATTACTTCTATCTCATTTCCATACGATTCCTTAAAAAATGTAAAATTCATTTAAAGTAAGTGGTGACTTTGTCTTTGAAGATCATGACAATTAACATGGATCAAAGCGTAGGTTCTGTAAGGATGGGATCTCATTACCATAATGAAATTAACTTGGAGACAAGAATCTCTAATAGGTGCAACAAAAAAACGCTTTAATAATATTTGAGGAAAATGATGTTTATGCTGGTAATACAACAATTATAACAACTTCTATTCAATTAAGAGTTTGTTAATGAACTTTTATTTTGTGCAGAGAACAAATCAAGACCATTTATCAATTTGATAATTTTTCCCATTCGGAAGTATACCATTTACACATCCTTTTTTTGCATTTCAAATTTAATCCCAAAATACACAAAGCATAGTTTTGCCAGTATTGTTTATTCTTTATTATGCCACATAAAATGTATCCAAATGATCATATCTATTGTAATTATTGCCATGATCTTAAATGAATAAACGGCGCCATTGTTGGAGAACCTTCTTAATGTAAAAATGAATACAGAAATATTGTATTTTCTAATACACCGGATAAGCGCAGTGAAATGTGTGGTTTTACAGCGTCAGCCATAGAAGTACGGCGCCCCTGGAGCAAATTAGGGTTAAGTGCCTTGCTCAAGGGCACATCGACACATTGCTTACCTTGTCGGCTCGGGTATTTGAACCAGCAACTTTTTGGTTACTAGCCCAACTTTCTAACCATTTGGAGCAATAGTTGGAAACATATGCCAGATACATAAACTTAGTGATTGCCCAAAAAAATGTATGGCCATTATTAATAACACTATAATTAAATATTTGGTGTTTCCGGAATGTTCATAGTGTTCCCTAAAGTCATAATTCCCACTTTGATGCTCCTCTATCATGGCATGAATGTACATATTGTCAGTGTCGTATTTAGTCTACTGCCTTTAACCTCTCCTCCTCTCCGTTCCATGGGAACTATGTGCTCCTCTCCCTGACAGAGTAAAGACCCTGTCATCCACAGCCTCAGCACTACATATAATTGAAATAAATCGTAACAGTACAGGATTGTAGTCTGAGGTTAGTCAATAGATCTTCTCCCCATCCTAAGCCATGAAGAGGTCCAAGGAGGCAGATAGAAGAGGAGGAGGGGGAGTTGGGGGGTGGGGGTGTGGAGGTTCCAATGACCCAGATTTAGTCTCTAAACATAAATAAATAATTAACCCACATACTTTTTTTCTCAAGCCTCCGAGGCCCTGATAGGTGCCTCGATAGCAGCAACACTTTGCCGGGAGTTTTCAGGGGTCTGTTTGGGCGATGGAATAGAAGGGTGTTTCAGCCCTAGCCAAAGTGTGCTCTGGCAACTACCGTGACACTGTGATTCCCATGCCCTATCGCATTCTTTCCTCAGATCCCAGGCAGTTATGCTTTTTTTTCCCCTTATGTGCAGGCCAGGATGTAGACAAATGAAGGCCAGTGACCTATGTGGGGGCAGACTTATGGCATACACATCTCTCCTGTCCACACACGTTCATTAGCCTGTTCCCCTAGAGCAGTGTCGTTTACATGCTTTCTTTTAACCCTCCCAAAAATGTTGCTTTCTGTATGAGGTTGGAGGGGGTGGGGGAAGATGGGTTTGTTTGTGAACCTTATACGGTGGCATTTTCATCACACTAAGCAGAATTTCTCAAACAGAATTGTGACCCATATACTTTGTCACTGTATTATGATGGGTTATGAGTAAGAAGCTAAGAAATGGCATTCTATAAGCTGTTACGCCAGTAAGAGGTTGGCAGAGTAAGTCACCCCTCTCTCGCCAGGTCATTATTTTTATGTTGAATCAACAGGGGCGAAAGGTTCCTGGCTTGGCCATGGGGCTTTCACATCCGCAACACACACATGCACAAGCGCGCGCACAGCACATCACAGCACTGAAAGTAATGACCTGTAGGTGCTCAGCTGTTGAGAGGAAATTGGTGGGCCCTGATTTCTGTATTATACTCCAAAGCCTCCTTGTCCCCTGGTCGTGTCTCCCACGCGGTATTCTAATGCATGTTACATCACTGGAATTATGCACTGTTTCTTTCTTTTCTCTCTCTCTCTGTCATCCACTCATTCTTTCTCTCTTCCCCTCTCTCTTGTTCACTCGATCTCCCTCCCTCTCTCTATCCCCCCCCCCCCCCCCCTCCTCTCTCTCTCATTCCTCTTGTGACCGGTGGTGGTTCAGTAGGAAGGGAAATGGCCTGGTAGAAGAAAGGAAAGGCCTTGTTAGATCTGGAGTTTTGGGCCCAGGGAAAACGAATCAACGTGTTACTTGTGTCACATAGAGTTAAATCCACTCTTTTTGAAGAAGGAGATATACCTCATCCTCTGCTTTGAATATTCTCCTGTGAGACTTATGAAGTATATATATATATAAATATCTGCCATGCTAATTCGATAGTACTCTGTAAAGCAGCAGTTTCATGTAATGGTATTTGTGTTTACTGTCAATTTGCTTTCAGTCTTTCTGTTTAAGGAAAAATTCAAATATCATAAGAATAAGACAAATCCAATTGTTGATAATTATGATGCATAATTGCAGATTATCTATATACAGTGCTTGGAGTAGAACTTTGGAATTCAGAGGGAATTGTCAATGCTCTATGAAGTATTGAAGCTCATTTTGCCCTGGTTTTAACTCGTTACACTTCTCACCTGTCCTTCATGGCTGCATTTGGTTATTCCACTAGGCTATTCCACAGTTCCAATATGTACTTTCTTTAAAGTGTACTCCGTCAGGTCAAAAACATGTCTTTTTTTGAAGATACACAGCTACACTTCTCAAGCTTTGATATTCCGTTTGATTTTCTTTTGGGCATGTTGACATTTTTAAGAAACCACGGGTTTTGATGTGATTTCCCCCTGCCTTTTTACATCACAAGTAAACATACAAAATTGCTTTAAACAGACAGGCAACATGTAAAGGGCAACAGTAGGGAGCTATGATTGACATGTTTTTTATTTTGACAGTGCTCACCCTCTTTGCTCCTGGTTTGTGATCATAAATAGTGTATGAGCTTATTAGGGAAGCCGCTGCCACGTTCCCTACTAGTGTGTGTTAGTAGTGTTAGCAGCCAATTTGCCAGTACACATGTGAGACATTATTAGTCTCTCCCTTTAATCCAGACTCTCTCTCTCTCTCTCTCTCTCTCTCTCTCTCTCGCTCTCTCTCTCTTCTTTCTGTCTTTATTACACACACGCATGCACGCACGCACACTCACACTCACACTCATGCTAGTGTGCATGCATACTGTACAGGAGCCCACCTGTCTTCCATTACTCACTGTGAGGTAGGTATGGGTGTGTACCCAAATGGCACCCTATTTCCCATGTACAGTGCCTTCGGAAAGTATTAGGACTTTTTCCACATTTTGTCACATTACAGCCTTAATCTCAAATGGATAAAAAAATATATATATATAATCCTCATTAATCTACACACAATACCCCTGTAATGACAAAGCGAAAACAGGTTTTTAGACATTTTAGACAGAAAAACAGAAATACCTTCTCCACGTAAGTTTTCAGGCGCTTTGCTACAGTATGAGACTCGAAATTGAGCTCGAAGGAGGCCGAAGGAATTGTCCATCGAGCTCCCAGACAGGATTGTGTCGAGGCACAGATATGGAGAAGGGTACCAAAAAAAGTGCAATGTTCCCAAAAACATAGTGGCCTCCATCATTCTGAAATGGAAGAAGTTTGGAACCCTCAAGACTCTTCTGAGAGCTGCCCCCCCGGCCAAACTGAGCGATCGGGGGAGAAGGGCCTTGGTCAGGGAGGTGACCAAGAACCCGATGGTCACTCTGACAGAGCTCTGTAGTTCCTCTGTGGAGATGGGAGAACCTTCCAGAAAGACAACCATCTCTGCAGCACTCTACCAATCAGGCCTTTATGGTAGAGTGGCCAGACGGAAGCCACTACTCAGTAAAAGGCATATGACAGCCCACTTGGAGTTTGTCAAAAGGCACCTAAAGACTCTCAGATCATGAGAAACAAGATTCTCTGGTCTGATGAAACCAAGATTGAACTCTCATCCCTACGGTGAAGCATTATGGTGGCAGCATCATGCTGTGGGGATGTTTTTCAGTGGCAGGAACTGGGAGACTAGTCAGGATCGAGGCATAGATGAACGGAGCAAAGTAGTGGATACGGAACTTCTCTGGAGAAACCTGAAAATAGCTGTGCAGCGAAGCTCCCCATCCAACCTGACAGAGTTTGAGAGGATCTGCAGAGAGGAATGGGAGAAACTCCCAATACCCAAGAAGACTCGAGGCTGTAAACACTGCCAAAGGTGCTTAAACAAAGTACTGAATAAAGGGTCTGAATACTTATGTAAATGTAATATTTCAGTTTTTATGTTGAATAAATTTGCAAACATTTCTAAAAACCTGTTTTTGCTTTGTTGTTATGGGTTATTGTGTGTAGATTGTTGAGGAAAATAAACATTTTAATCAATTTTGGAATAAGGCTGTAACGTAACAACATTTGGAAAAAGTCAAGGGGTCTGAATACTTTCCAAATGCACTGTACTGTAGATGGTACAGTGTTTCGGGAATAGGGTGAAGTTTGGGATGCAAGCCTATTAAAAAAGGAAATTCTCAGGATTTCCCCCCACTTTATTCCTTGATTCTTCCCTCAATAATTCTAAACAAGGCATACCTGTTATGCATTTTTATCAAACGCAAAGCATCATGCTGTATGTGTAACCGTTCAGAAAATATCCAATCTTCTAAAGGTTGTGAATGTTAAGATTTAGCTTAGGTGGGTTTCTTCTGGAAAAAAATGACTCTTTCTTGTTTAATTTAACGTACGGTGTATTTATCTACCTGGGTTGGACTCTGACAGAGGATGACAGAGAGACAGACACGATGGTAGCTAGTTCCAGAAGGCCATCTCTCTCTAAGAGGAGTATTGGTCACACCTTTTCTCCCGTCGGGTATCCCTCCAGGAGTGGCAGGAGAGGTGAGGGCCATAATCGTTAGTTGATGGCCTTTCTAAAAGGATGTTGGTGGGAGGTGGGAGAAGGAGGAGGTGGAGATGGAGAGGTGATCGGGCTCCAGGGGTCCCCAGAGGTAGATTTGCGAGTGGAGCTCGTTAGATTCACCTCTTCCTGACGCCAACACTGGGATGGAGCCTGAGAGTCAGGAGTTGGTCAAGTAAAGTGTTCCCTTTCCTCCTTTCTCCGGGAAAGCAAACCTGGATTCAAATACTATTTAAAATGCTTCAAATACTTTCGATTGTTCACTTTAGCATGTCTTGAGTGCCAGAGGGGCAGAATTAAACGTTTTTCAGAGTATTCTATTGGTCCATTAATCCCAGACAAGCTCAAAGAAAAAACAGACAATTAATTTGAAACTATTTCAAATAGTGTTTGAACCCTGGTGTGCTGGAGAGAGACATGTAGGCGAGAGAGTGAGAGGTGTGGAGTCACTGGGTCAAAGCTGTAGTTTTGCAGTACTGACGTGTTCAGAACACAACAGGGAGGAGAGCCCCTTCCAAGTACAGTAGAGTTCTGTACACGCTATGCAGACAGACACACCTTGTCTTGCAGCTGCAGCACAAGATAATATAAGAAATAAAACATATTAGACTTCTCAATAAACAAGAGAGGTATAATTTAACACCATCTGCAAATATACATTGTGATCTATTCATGAGGTAATCTTTGACCCAAACAATTGCAGAGGAACCGAGCCCAATCTTGTGTAACCTATTCAAAAGCAAGGACAGTGGCTTTTCTGATTTAGGTACAATACTCTTTGTCATTCTTGCGTACGGTGCACATTTTTGGACACCCTCAAGCCTCCTGTCTCACCCTGTCGGTTGACTTAGTGGTGTCAACCCCAACCCCTAATAACATTAATACTTGAAGGAACTGATTCATCTTCCTTTGACTTACTGAGTTTCTCTTTAAAACAGCATCCCTCTGACACTGCCTTCAACCCAGTAGATGCCCTCTAATGATAATTGCTCCACTGATCCTTAAAGGGGAAGTTCAATATTTTGTATCTTGATGTGAGATGGTTCCAAGTAGCTGTCTTTGTGGCTAAAGTTTGTTGTGGCTCTTTAGAGAAAACCGAACCACGGGATACAGTTTCCTCTGGCCCATAGAACCATATAATCAAGTTGTAAAATTCTGAACTTCCCATTTAATATTTTCTCAACCTGTATTTTATTGAGTCAATACTCCTGACTGTGCAGGTATCGCCATTCCGCATGATGGTTTCGCGTGGTTTCCGATGAATTTTTATAAGTGTGGAAAAATCTGATGAATCTTATAAAAGAGGAACCACAGCAGAATATCGTCTCCAGACTATCCCCAAACCTGTTATTAAATGGGAATTCAAACAGCTATTTAGTTTAGACAGGACCTAGGAAAGGTTGCTTGGGCTTGTCTTTACTTTGTGTGTTTTCACTGCCAATATTACAGCTGAAACTTTAGAATTAAACTGTACACACACACACACGCACACACGCACGCGCGCGCGCGCGCGCACTCACGCACGCACACACACACACACACACACACACACACACACACACACACACACACACACACACACACACACACACACACACACACACACACACACACAGCTAACACTCACTGATTTGTAGATGATCCCTCAGCTCTTGCAAGAGTCTTTTGGGGGACATTTGTTGTGGAAGCAGGAATGTAGTGGTGCCGAAGAATGTAATCTATCAAATACCGTAGAGGATGTCCAGTTGGTGGCTCCGTCAAGCCTAGAATAGCCTTTTGTTCAAACACCTTTAATAATTAAACACTTTCCCAGCCCCTCAGGGCTCATAAGATTGACGACTTTTGCAGAAAAAAACCCTCCTCTACCAATTCCCATATAAACTGGAATACTTATTGGAGAGAAGGTATAGTGTTGTATCACCTAATGCCTTTTCAATATGCTGAACCACTGCTGAGTCCTGGACTGTATGTACTTATCTGTATACACAACGTAAAACATTACAAAAAGCCACCAGGGGTCGAATAATGACCCAAAAAAAGTAACTCTGCAGATTCACTTAGAGGGTGTACCTGTGAGAGAACAGCTGTCTTGTAAAGAGCTGCCTCCCACTGTCCCAACCCACATTCTTTCTCTCTCTCTCACTCTTTCACACTCTCACTCCCTCCCTCACTCACTCTCTCAATCTTTCAATCTCTCCCACTTCCTGGACCCTTTAGCTCTAAAATCTCTCACTAATTTGAATCAGAAGACATGCATTATTGCACTCTCTCTCTCTCTCTCTCTCTCTCTCTCTCTCTCTCTCTCTCTCTCTCTCTCTCCTCTCTCTCTCTCTCTCTCTCTCTCTCTCTCTCTCCCTCCCTCTCTCTCTCTCTCCCTCCCTGCTTCTTTCCCTCACCCATGTTCTACTAGAGGATTCTTGGCTGAAGGGCTCGGCCTCGTAATCCTGTGTGAAGATGATGTGGTGGGTGGACTTCGATTTCTACTCTCAACTCTTTAAACGTGCATTATTATGTATGGACCTAATATCTCTTGAGGCATTTATATTGTTGAGTGTAGGAAATCATTATAGATACCAAATGGACATATTTTCTTCCCTGGATTTGCCCAAAATTCGTATTGCCTTCTGTTATTTCTCAGAGAGAAAGGACAAACAGAAAGAAATACCAAATGGATTAGTCACATCTGAATAGTTTCTAAGGTAAATACAACTCCCAACTCTTCCGTATCAATTGAGTAGAGAGCGGACACTATATTTCTGTGGATGAACAAACAATGGTGGCATCCCAAATTATACCCTATTCTCTATATAGTGCACTACTTTCGACCACAGCCCTAGGCTGCAGTGTTGCACTATATAGGCAGTAGGGTGCCATGTGGGACACAACCAATGTATGGCATGATAACTTTCAATAAATGGCCTACTCACATATTTGAGAGCTAATATTTATCATGAGATCTGCTGAGCGACCGCGGCCAGACCAACTAAACAAATATTGAGCTTCAACATCTCTTAAAACAACATACATGCAAAACCAAGTGTACACACATGATGCTGCCCAGCCACCACACCAACAACTTCTGCAACAGAAAGTTGCTTCAACAAACACTGATTCAAACTGTCATTATTCAAGACAGAAATTATCAATTATATTATTCTGCAGTGGGGCTGTAGTGTAGTGTACTCTCCTTTTCCAGACAGTTCTGTGCAACTGTGTGTGCACATAAGTCTCAATATCAAAGGCTGTGCTGTAAGAGCCTGGGGTGGTCGAGACCTGGTCTCCATCTCTTGGTTGATGAGTGCTTGTTAAGTCCCTTCTGTGATGAGTTCTTTCTTTCCTTATCGTGTATATGCCTAAACAGGGGGATGCCACTAGGGATGACTGGGGTTATGATATGGGTCTGTACAGGAATCTGGGTCACAAGCTTAATTGTATTTTCGGCCATTTTGTACTTTTTAAGGCCCAGTCTTGATCTCGGAGAGGAGCGAGTGAGGCAGAAAGACAAAAAGACACTTGACCGTCCGTTCTATGAAGCAGGAAATACATCAACAGAAGACGTACGGAGGCAGCGTTGCTACAACTAAGTTACAAAGTCTGTTGCTGTGGTGAATAAAACTGTCATACCCTTTAAGGATCTCTGCTCCTCCCTCTTGTCAAATCTGTCATACCGCCGTCCACAGTGTTGACAGGCAGACGTAGGAGAAGTAATCGGCCAAGGTAACATTATTTGATAACTGGTTAGATGCCGTTGTATTTACCAAACCTTGGTTTACTTCAATGTAGCTGTAAGCTAGATGTTGATAGCGACTGGCTGACTCATGCAGTTCTAACGTAACGTTAGCAGGCTGGTAAGGCTAACGTTAGCAGGCTAGTTGGCTAGCAACCTTGCAACCTGATTTGTGACTATACATTCATTCATTATTTGTTCTCACATTGGCTGAAAGTTCAATTGAAACTTGTAGTCATGAGTGCAAACAATTGAGTTTAATTTGAAGTTATGCATTTGAAGTTATTTCTGTTGGAGTTTACATTATAGGGAATAAGCTGGCTTGCCGGTTCCGTCATATTACATCACACCCCGCCATGACTTCGAGGTTCTTCTGTATTCTGATTGGTTTTATGTAATAACTCTAAAAATAGAAAAGTGAGGTTTGCATTGTGACTTTTGACGCACATACTAAGGCAAATCCATATGTTACATGTGGTTACGTTTACACTACCTACCCTTTAAGCTCTCCTTTTGTGTGTGACATGGGCAGTCTCCCGACAGCTGGGTTCTGATTGGACGTTTCCGTCAGGTTCCGGCAAGTCATGTATATGTCAGCCTGGCTGTCATTACTTATGACGTTTACAGCCGTCTTACAGGGAGTACAGTCCTGGCTGCTCTAGCAATATAGCAGCATAGTGGTTAGTTGTTCGCAGACCTTGGTTCAAATACTATTTGAAGTCCTTTTAAATACTGTATGTATTTGAGTGAGCTTGCCAGGCTTAATGGACAAATAGAATTGTCCCAAAACAGCTAGATGGTAAAGGTGAACTGCATGGAGAGAGGTGAAGTAATACTAACTAAATTACCTAGTGCGGGGGGAAAAAGTCAGATATGTACAAACAAGCTATTACCTACATACAGTTGAAGTCGGAAGTTTACATACACTAAGGTTGGAGTCATTAAAACTTGTTTTTCAACCACTCCACAAATGTATTGCTCACAAACTATAGTTTTGGCAAGTTGGTTATGACATCTACTTTGTGAATAAACAATTATTGTAAAAATGACTTGTGTCACAGACAGATTATTTCACTTATAATTCACAGTATCACAATTTCAGTGTGTCAGAAGTTTACTGTGCCTTTAAACAACTTGTACAATTTCAGAAAATGATGTCATGGCTTTAGAAGCTTCTGATAGGCTAATGGACATCATTTGAGTCAATTGGAGGTAAAACCTGTGGATGTATTTCAAGGGCTACCTTCAAACTCAGTGCCTCTTTGCTTGACATCATAGGAAAATCAAAAGAAATCAGCCAAATTGTAGACCTCCACAAGTCTGGTTCATCCTTGGGAGCAATTTCTAAATGCCTGAAGGTACCATATTCATCTGTACAAACAATAATATGCAAGTATAAACACCATGGGACCACGCAGCCATCATACTGCTCAGGAAGGAGACGCGTTCTGTCTCCTAGAGACGAATGTACTTTGGTGCGAAAATTGCAAATCAATCCCAGAACAACAGCAAGGACCTTGTGACGATGCTGGAGGAAACAGGTACAAAAATATCTATATCCACAGTAAAATGAGTCCTATATCGACTTAACCTGAAAGGCCTCTCAGCAAGGAAGAAGCCACTGCTACAAAACCACCATAAAAAAGCCAGACTACGGTTTGCAACTGCAGATGGGGACAGAGATCGTACTTTTTGGAGAAATGTCCTCTGGTCTGATGAAATAAAAATAGAACTGTTTGGCCATAATGACCTTGGTTATGTTTGGGGGAAAAAGGGGGAGGCTTGCAAGCCGAAGAACAACATCCCAACCGTGAAGCACAGGGGTGGCAGCATCATGTTGTGGGGGTGCTTTGCTGCAGGAGGGACTGGTGCACTTCACAAAATAGATGGCATCATGAGGTAGGAAATTATGTGGATATATTGAAGCATCATCTCAAGACATCAGTCAGGAAGTTAAAGCTTGGTCGCAAATGGGTCTTCCAAATGGACAATGACCCCAAGCATGCTTCCAAAGTTGTGGCAAAATGGCTTAAGCTCAAGGACAAGGTATTGGAGTGGCTATCACAAAGCCCTGACCTCAATCCTATAGAACATTTGTGGGCAGAACTGAAAAAGTGTGTGCGAGCAAGGAGGCCTTACAAACCTGACTCAGTTACACCAGCTCTGTCAGGAGGAATGTGCCAAAATTCACCCAACTTATTGTGGGAAGTTTGTGGAAGGCTACCCAAAACGTTTGACCCAAGTTAAACAATTTAATAGCAATACTACCAAATACTAAGTGAGTGTATGTAAACTTCCGACCCACTGGGAATGTGATGAATGAAATAAAAGATGAAATAAATCATTCTCTCTACTATTATTCTGACATTTCACATTCTTAAAATAAAGTGGTGATCCTAACCGACCTAAGACAGGGAATTTTTACTTGGAATAAATGTCAGGAATATTGAACTACTGAGTTTAAATGTATTTGGCTAAGGTGTATGTACATTTCTGACCTCAACTCTACATATTGTATATTTATTCAAATGATCATGGCAGACTATATTCCTGTCATAGCCGACTGAAAAATCCTGGTATTTTAAAAGTGATCAAGTATAGAAATAATCTACAAATTGTTCCTTTCTTTCAAATCAAAATGGAAACAATACAGTTAGGATCACCACTACAGGACTACATTGATGTAATTCTTGTTCCTGTAATTTATTCTCACATTGTCACATTGGGTGAACACATATACAAAACACAGGGTTGAAATCCAAACAAAAGAGCGAGGAGTACCTCTAATAAATACATGGGACGAGACCTGAACACACACATGCACACCATGATTCCACACTGGACGAAACCGTAATCATCTGCACATTACAAGTGGCACGAAAGCCAAAACAACACAGTACAGGTACTCACACAACCAACAGACATTGTAACAATAATCGATAGCCCAATGGAAAGCAAAGGGCACATTTATACATGTGCAATCAGGGAAATGGGGACCAGGTGTGCGTAATGACAGTTCCGGAGGGATCAGAGACAGTACCCCCCCGACGCGCTGCCGAAGCAGCGCAATGACACCTGCCCCGAGGACGATCACAGGAACGCAGTGCGGGTCGATCAGGACCCGATGCAGCTGGCGAAGTTGCGTCGTAGTCGGATGGGCCAGTTGCCGCTGCTGAAGTTACGTCATTGGACGGCCCCGCTGTGGTGACGTCGGACGGCCTAGTTGCAGCTGCTGAAGTTGCGGCAGCGCCGGACGGACAAGTCGCAGAATCGTAGGAGGGGCCATTCCCGCTGTCTCCCTTAACGGTCAATTATTTTGTCACGTTGGGTGAAGGGATCGGGAGACAGTTGCAGGAATGCGTAATAGTTTTTTTTTATTATTCCCAAATTGCAGCGTGCCACAAAAGAGTGAAGAGTACCTCTAATAAATACACGGGCCGCACAATGATACCACACGGGACGAAACCCATACTCATCTGCACAATACAAGTTGCACGAAAGCCAAAACAACACAGCACAGGTACTCACACGACCAACAGATATTGTAACAATAATCGACAGCCCAGTGGAAACCAAAGCGCACATTTATACATTTTCAATCAGGGAAATGGGGACCAGGTGTGCGTAATGACACAGTTCCAGAGGGATCAGTGACACACATATACAGTACGTAACATAGTTCACCCAAAAATGACTTGAAACCAATTCTGTCAGTACAAAGAGCGTAGAACTCAGCCAAGAATATCCATATTTGTTTCACATTGCATATTTTAAGAAACCTGTACTCCCAAAAAGTTTTTGTCCAATTATATGTCTAAATCAGTACTCATTACTAACATATACATAATCTTCATTTTTCAATTAATATTCAAATTATTCATAACATTTTGCATGCAAATTGATAATATATTCAGGATTAGGTATATTACATTTAAATCTATCTCTATCCAGGCAGAATGTACCTAGCTTGTCCTTAATAAGCTGTGTGCCCAGTAATGTTCCTGAACTTATTATAATGCAATATGCACAAGCAAAAGCATCACCACATCCTTAATATTATTTCCTGGCAATTATCATAGAGTAGAACATACAGACCCTGAGTTAATTTGCACAGACACTCACATATAATGCAAAACAGAACGAGTAAACAGGCCCAGTGACTTCAACAAACACTGGAGCCAGTCAAGTGTTTCAAATCTAATTTAAATATATGAATGTTTGCTTTGTCCATTTTGCTAAAATGACTTAGCTGTATTAGAGCCAAATGGAAAATATTGAGCTTTGCATTGTAACTGACTGGGGAGCAGGAAGACCTTTGTCAATGTTGGGAAGCTAGCCAGCTCACTGTCCACGCAATTGACATGCTATCCCATCCTCAGGGGACTTCAATTAGACAGGTACCTGGGTCTAGATCTACAACTCCCCATAGGCCTTCCCTGTCACATTGAACCATGAAGTTGCGCTCAGATAATATTCCAGGAGAAGTGAAGATCCATAAAGTTTCTCCTATAAAACACACGGGCTCTGTAACATCCAAATAACAGCACTAAATAAGAGGCTTACACCTGTACAACATCTAGGTCCGCTGGGTGTCGAGGACCAAGATGTGGATGTGTTTTCTCCCTCCTGCTCTTCTGGCTGCCTCAGACAGTTGTAAATGCCTTGAGTAAAAAATACTGAGTGCTGTTAACGGATAGGTTTATTTCAAGCATGCCATCTGCTACCAATCACAGAGAAGTATGGAAACGCAAGTTTGCTAAAGTCCCTTCTCCTCTCCTTCGCCGCACCGCCGACCCGATAAAGACAGGACTTCACTGCTCGGGGAACGACTGGATCCCTAGGAGAATAAAACATCAAACTCACTCAGCAGCTCCACTAACAATAATAAAAATGCCTGGGCTTAAAGGTGACATTCTCAATTTACGATTATTTGTGTCTGTAAAGTACATTCTATGGCTCCTGACTCATTCCCTCTGTCTCGCTACACAAGTACAATACATTAAGGATGCTGAGGGTAAATGTAAATTCCACCTGTTTTATTACACCGACAGCCACTACCTGAGACTTTCAATTTGGTCTGGGTTGACCTCCAAGGAAACATTTCTCTCCCTTTTCAACTACCTTCCCTCTCACTTATTCAGTTCACTGTTTACATTGACTGCCCTCCTGTGTGACCGGGCCACAGCAGCATTAATTGACGAGCTTGAACCGCACTGAAATAGAGAGGGGAGAAGACTGTACATCTCGTCTTCCATAGAAGATTCACTCTGGCTATAAGGTGGATGCAATCAGACCTTTGTATCTCTTTCAGTGATCTTTCTCTCTCTCCGAAAGGACCATACTGGAGGAGGAAAATGTGATAAAGAGACAGTTATCAGAGGAGAACAAACATCAGACAATTGGGTGGTGTTAAATGATCAACATGGTCAGTGATCAATAAAGGTGATATGACCCAACAATGTCTGTGTCTAACCTTTATTTCAGCACCAACATGTAACACAAATTAGGATCTAATGTTCTGCTCTAGAACCTTGTGCTGTATTTTATTCTAGAACATATCACTGACTACCAGTACAACCATCTTATCTTATATAATGAGATTCCAGGGAAAAGCCATTGAACGTTTCCTGGATAGGACATAGACATTTGTTCAGTCCACTACTTACTACACCCTGTTCCTCAGAAGAGGTGATGGCACATAAAGTACTATGAAATATGATACGTATAGAGTGAAACGGTGGTCTGAGGCACAGCCAAGTTCTTGTTGAGTTACGGACATTTCACTATATGCCTTCAAGAGCAGTCGGTCTCCATGTGATGGAATTCTCACAGTTACTGTAACTCTATCAGTGTAAGTGGGCTTTTCTACATTAATAACCCCTCATTCGATACGTTTGCTTATTAGAAGGCACAGTAAGCATGGCTCACAAAGATGGCGCCGAAGAACATGGCTGACGTTTTACATTCTCCCAAACAATTGTGCTATTTTGTTAGGGGTCGCAGATCGGGCGGCCTTCTGAGAATCCGTAGGTGAGCGAGAACTCCCATTGCCATCCATTCTTCTTGCTAACGTGCAATCATTGGAAAATAGAATTGATGACCTATGATTAAGATTATCCTACCAACGGGACATCAAAACTGTAACATCTTATGTTTCACCGAGACGTGGCTGAACAACGATACGGACAATATAGAGCTGGTGGGATTTTCCATGCACCGGCAGAACAGAGACGCTACATCGCGCGATGGTGGTTTCAAGCTATTGCTCGTACCTTATGATAAACTGTAGACTACACTATCTACCAAGAATGTTCTCATCTATATTATTTGTAGCCGTTGATTTACCACCGCAGATAAAAGCTGGCACTAAGACCGCTCTCAACCAACTCTATAAGGCCATAAGCAAAGAAGAAAATGCTCACCAAGAAGCGACGCTTATTAAATCCTCCTGATTCCTGCTCACAAGCAAAAACTAAAGCAGGAAGTACCAGTGACTCACTCAATACGGAAATGGTCAGATGACGTAGATGCTACACTACAGGACTGTTTTGATAGCACAGACTGGAATATGTTCCGGGATTCATCCAATGGCATTGACGAGTACACCATCTCAGTCATCGGCTTCATCAGTAAGTGCATCGACGACGTCCTACCCACAGTGACTGTGGGTACATATCCCAACCAGAAGTCATGAAATACAGGCAACATCTGCATCCAGCTTAAGGCTTGAGCTGCCGCTTTCAAGGAGCGGGAGACTAATCTGGACGCTTATAAGAAATCCCGCTATGCCCTCAGACGAACCATCAAACAAACAAAGCGTCAATACAGGATTATCTACTACCCCAGCTCTGATGCTCATCGGATGTGGCAGGGCCTGAAAACTATTACTGGCTACAAAGGGAAACCCAGACACAGAGCTGCACAGTGACGTGAGACTACCAGAAGAGCTAAATGCCTTTATTGCACGCTTCGAGGCAAGCAACACTGAAGCATGCACGAGTGCACCAGCAGTTCTGGATGACTGTGTGATCACGCTCTCGGTAGCCGATGTGAACAAAACCTTTAAACAGGTCAACATTCACAATGTTGGCCAGACGGCCAGACGGATTACCAGGACATGTACTCAAAGCATGCGTGAACCAACTGACAAGTGTCTTCAATTACATTTTCAACCTCTCCCTGACCGAGTCTGTAATACCTACTTGTCTCAAGCAGACCGCCATAGTCCCTGTGCTCAAGGAAGAGAAGGCAACCTGCCTAAATGATTACCGCCCCGTGGCACTCACGTCGGTAACCATGAAGAGCTATGAAAGGCTGGTCATGGCTCACATCAACACATCCTCCCGGACACTCCAATTCGCATACCGCCCCAACAGATCCACAGATGATGCAATCTCAATCGCACTCCACCATGCCCTTTCTCACCTGGACAAAAGGAACACCTATGTGAGAATGCTGTTCATTGACTACAGCTCAGCATTCAACACCATAGTGCCCACAAAGCACATCACTATGCTAAGAACACTGGGACTAAACACCTCCCTCTGCAACTGGATCCTGGATTTCCTGACGCGCCGCCCCCAGGTGGTAAGAGTAGGCAATAACACGTCTGCCACGCTGATCCTTAACACTGGGAAACCTCAGAGGTGTGTACTTAGTCTCCTCCTGTATTCCCTGTTCACCCACGATTGCGTGGCCAAACACGACTCCAATAACATCATTAAGTTTGCTGACGACACAACAGTGGTAGGCCTGATCACAAACAACAATGAGACGGCCTATAGGGAGGAGGTCAGAGAACTGTCAGTGTGGTGCCAGGACAACAACCTCTCCCTCAATGTTAGCAAGACAAAGGAGCTGATCGTGGACTACAGGAAAAGTCGGGCCGAACAGGCCCTCATTTCCATCGACGGGGCTGTAGTGGAGCGGGTCGAGAGTTTCAAGTTCCATGGTGTCCACATCACCAACGAACTATCATGGTCCAAACATACCAAGACAGTCATGAAGAGGGCACAACAAAACCTTTCCCCCCCCCAGGAGACTGAAAACATTTGGCATGGGTTCCCAGCTCCTCAAAAGGTTCTACAGCTGCACCATCGAGTGCATCCTGACCAGATGCATCACCACCTGGTATGGCAACTGCTCGGCATCTGACAGTAAAGCGCTACAGAGGGCAGTGAGAACGGTCCAGTACATCACTGGGGCCAAGCTTACTGCCATCTAGGACCTATACAATAGGCGGTGTCAGAGGAAAGCCCATTAAATTGTCAGACTCCAGTCACCCAAGTTATAAACTGTTTTCTCTGCTACCGCACGGAAGGCGGTACCGGAGCGCCAAGTCTAGGACCAAAAGGCTCCTCAACAGCTTCTACCCCCAAGCCATAAGACTGCTGAACAATTAATAAAATCGCCACCGGACTATTTACATAGACCCCCCCTTTTTGTTTTTGTACACTACTGCTACTCGCTGTTTATTACCTATGCGTAGTCACTTCACCCCCACCATTACATGTACAAATTACCTCAACTAACCTGTATCCCCGCACACTGACTCGGTACCGGTGCCCTCTGTATATAGCCTCGTTATTATTATTCTTATTGTGTTACTTTTTCTTATTACATTTCATTTTAGTCTACTTGGTAAATATTTTCTTAACTCTTCTTGAACTGCACTGTTGGTTAAGGGCTTGTAAGTAAGCATTTCATGGTAAAGTCTACAGTTGTTCTATTCGGCACATACAGTTTGATTTGATTTGATTTGACAAGCATATCATCCATCAATTTATTGTGCCCTTTATTGTTTGTGAAAAACAAGCATGTTCACTCTAAGCCTCACTTAGGACTTAAGCCTACTCAACATTTATCTTGTAATGGCCCTTAACACAACAGTCAACTTGCTTAATTTTTCTCAGGTTGTGTTTGACTTGTGAGTGAGGGTTTTATAACGGTGTGGAGATCCATATGTCAAAGCGCTACACTCCTAGGAGATAGCGAAAGTGAGTGAGTTAGAGTTTTTTTTAAGTGACATGCCGTATGTTTGAAGCATACTGCATATCAAGGAATATTCAACGCTGGTCTGACCAATCGGAATCCACGCTTCAAGATTGTTTTGTTAACACGGACTGGGTTATGTTCCAGGTAGCTTCTGATAGTAACATCAACGAATACACGGATACGGTGACTCAGTTCATCAGGAAGTGTATAGGAGATGTTGTACCAACTGTGACTATTTAAACCTACCCTAACCAGAAACTGTGGATAGATGGCAGCATTCTCTCAAAACTGAAAGTGCGAACCTCCGCATTTAACCATGGCAAGGTCACTGGGAATATGGCCGAATACAAACAGTGTAGTTATTCCCTCCGTAAGGCAATCAAACAGGCAAAACGGCAGTATAGAGACAAAGGGGAGTTGCAATTCAACGGTTCAGACACGAGACGTACTATGTGGCAGGGTCTACAGACAACCACGGACTACAAAGGGAAAACCAGCCACGTCGCGGACACCGACGTCTTGCTTCCAGACAAGCTAAATACCTTTTTCGCCCCCTTTGAGAATAACACAGTGCCACTGATGCGGCCCGCTACCAAGGACTGTGGACTCTCCTTCTCCGTGGCCGACGTGAGTAAGACATTTAAACGTGTTAACCCTCGCAAGGCTGTCGGCCCAGACGGCATCGCTAGTCACATCCTCAGAGCATGCGCAGACCAGCTGGCTGGAGTGTTTACAGACATATTCAATCCCAGGCTGCTGTCCCCACTTCCTTCAAGATGTCCACCATTGTTCCTGTACCCAAGAAAGCAAAGATAACTGAACTACATGACTATCGCTCCATAACACTCACTTCTGTCATCATGAAGTGCTTTGAGAGGCTAGTTAAGGATCATATCACCTCTACATTACTTGACACCCTAGACCTACTTCAATTTGCTTACCACCCCAATAGATCTGCCATGGCACTGCACACTGCCCTGTCCCATCTGGACAAGAGGAATACCTACGTAAGAATGCTGTTCATTGACTTTAGCTCAGCATTCAACACCATAGTACTCTTCAAGCTCATCATTAAGCTCAGGGCCCTGGTTCTGAACCACACCCTGTGAAACTGGGACATCTGTCCTTGTGATAGTCTCCACCCCCTCCGGGTGTTGCTTTTTTCCCCCAGTGTATGTATCCATGTGTTTCCTGTCTCTCTGTGCCAGTTTGTCTTGTATGTTTCCAAGTCAACCAGCGTTTTTCCCGTTCTCCTGCTTTTTGCATTCTCCTTTTTTAGTCCTCCCGGTTTTGTCCCTTGCCTGTTTCTGGACCTTGTACCCGTCCACCTGACCATTCTGCCTGCCTTCACCACGAGCCTGTCTGCCACTTTGTACCTCCTGGACTCTGATCTGGTTTTGACCTTTTTGCCTGTCCACGACCATTCTCTTGCCTACCCCTTTGGATTAATAAACATTGTAAGACTCCAACCATCTGCCTCCTGTATCTGCATTTGGGAACAACACCTCCACTTTGCTCATCCTCAACACAGGGGCCCTAAAAATTGTGCGTGCTCAGCCCCCTCCTGTACTCCCTGTTCACTCATGACTGCGTGGCCACTCACTCCTCCAACTTAATCACCAAGTTTGCAGACGACACAACAGTAGTAGGCCTGATTACCAACAATGATGAGGCAGCCTACAGAGAGGAGGTGGGAATGTGGTGCCGGGAAAATAGCCTCTCACTCAATGTCAACAAAACAAAGGAGCTGATCGTGGACTTCAGGAAACAGCAGAGGGACCATTGTAGAGCAAGTGGAAAGTTCCTCGGCGCACACATCACTGACGATCTGGAATGGTCCACTCACACAGTGTGGTGAAGAAGGCACAACCGCGCCTCTTCAACCTCAGGAGGCTGAGGAAATTTGGCTCGGCACCTAAAACTCTCACAAACTTTTACAGATGCACATTTGAGGGCATCCTGTCTGGCGGTATCACCGCTGGGTTGTGTGTATTGTGTGTGTACTGTTGTGGATTGTTAGATATTACTGCACTGTTGGAGCTAGAAGCACATGCATTTCGCTACACCCACAATAACATCTGCTAAACATGTGTATGTGACAAAAAAAACTTGTTATGATTTGATTGCATTAGAATACATTCTTTCTGTATCCTTCTTGTTGGAAACCATTACCAGAGAGAGAGAGAGAGAGCGAGAGAGAGAGAGAGAGAGAGAGAGAGAGAGAGAGAGAGAGAGAGAGAGAGAGAGAGAGAGAGAGAGAGAGAGAGAACCCATTATTTGGCCCCTAATGGATAAAGGATGTGCAGCAAGGAGATCAAAGATGCATTTGCGTGAGCTAGTGACAGCCATGACACTGTGTGGCAGACTAATTAAGACTGGCACTCTTCGTAAGCACATTTCATAGACTTTAACTTACATTGTATGTTTGGGACCCCAACTTTGACATATCTCCATTTTTATACAAATCACATCAATTTACGTAGAAAATCTCAGAGTTTCAAAGGCAAAACTGTTAGTTGATTTGGACAACGTTATTATTGCTTACCATTGATTGGCCCTATCAGTGTGACTAATTGAATATGTCATCTTTGTTGCACGTCTAAATCTTTTTCAAAATGGTGGCATGCATGGAGGACGAGGGTCGGCTTTATTTTGACAGGGATGTCCGGTTAGATGACATACAAATGCAAATGCCACAGAGGATCAGTTAGACTAGAGAAAGCCTATTTTTTCAATAACAAGAGGACATTTAAAGCCTAACAAATAATACCATCTACCATTGATGTTTCCTATGTCTTATAACCTTATAACCTATGGACGTCTTATTATAGGATGTTTGGGGGGGTTGACCTATTTTACATGAACAGTAGTTGTGTCTAAAAGTATGAAACTGAAGAAGATTACACAACTGCAGATGAAAGAAGTGCTTTGTAAACACCTACGTTGCTGGAGAAATTTTGTTGACTTGTTATTTTCGGATTCCATAATCCAGTACTTCTGTGTGTACATTGTTGTCGCATTCATGAAGAGTCTGTAAATAGATGCATAGAAAATACCAATTTCTTTCACAGCCAAATTGGCAATCATCATGATTGTACCCCATGGTAATAATAATGTTGAAATAAATGACATAATACCATGTGCACAATTAAAGGCGAGAAAAACTACGATCACATTCACCTCATAGCTAGTATATAATAGAAAGAAGCAAAAATAAACCTATAAATAATGAATATGATTGTGATTATTCTCTTTCAGATTTGCATAATAATTGTTGAAATTAGGGTCCCTTTCTTTGTTTCCAAAAAGACTGGCATAGCGTAGGTTACCTTCTTGCTTTCAAAGTACACAAATGAATAAGAATAAATAAGGCCTTATGAGCAAATGCTTCTCATGTATAATTAATGGTGTGGGTCACACGGTAATATGCAAGATGCAAGTTGCTGTAAATGAGCATCCGTGTTGCACTGGTAATGTGGAACAGTTATGCACTGTCATTGCACTGACCAAGGCCCAAGACATTTGAATTTGAATGGCCCAGGTCGCAGCTAAAGAGAGTGAGTGAGTCTTAGTTGTTGTGTAACAGAGACATTGAATGACCTATACGTCGCAGCTAAAGAGAGAGAGAGAGAGAGAGAGAGAGAGAGAGAGAGAGAGAGAGAGAGTACTGTAAATGTTAGCTGTTGTCTAACAGAACTCGCTCGCCCACTTTATTCCCAAAGAAAACATTAACCAGGTGACTTATCATAAAACTCTGCAGCCTGACCTTCTAATGTCTGTGTCATTGATTGCGTATCGTGGTACACTCTCCATCCCAAGGTGATAGATTATTCAATTAACTATTGACCTTTCTCGAGGACTCGTTTGTCGATGAAAACGCTTTTATGACAGATGTGCATTTAGGAACGGACGGGAGGAAGGAATGATGCTGAGTTTTGATTTAGGCATTTACAGGGTGCATTAAGATGTTTTCTCTCTCTGATGACTTCTGATTTAGCATTGTAATAAGATGATGAATGGGAATTTTGGCTCTCCGTATGGATACCATTGCAGGAAAGCTATGGAGCTACAGTGGTGCATCTTGGCAGGCTACTGTATATAATGTTCTCTCCTGGATTTCTACCATGTGCTTGTCCTTAACTCGGGCATATTTCATTACTAAGACTGTGCTCTACTGTGTCCCTGTGTTCTGCATTGCACTATAGAGATGGGCATTTGTGTTCGTAGCTCCAGCATAAATGCATATTGATGAATCATAGTCTAGTCAAGCCCCCATTTCCTGCTGCTGAAGTTGCCCTAACCACACATATACTGTAGATATTATATTAAGCAGATATCTTATTTTATGTCACGGAGCGAGGAGAGAGATATTTATAAACCACTTTTTACCAAGTGCTGGTAAAACCATTTATTTACTTTGATAGTCAGGTGGTGGTTAAGTTAATATAATGTCATTAAAGTGTATAGGTACACATTGTTAAACAGCAGTTACACAGTTACAACAGTGATAACTGTTTGCAGTTTCTGTAACTTTACTGGACAAAAATATAAATGCAACATGCAACAATTTCAAAGAATTTACTGAGTTACAGTTCATATAAGGGAATCATTCAATGGAAATGAATTCATTAGGCCCTAATCTATGGATTTCACATGACTGGGAATACAGATGTGCATCTGTTGGTCACAGATACCTTAAAAAAAAGGTAGGGTGTGGATCAGAAAACACGTCAGTATCTGGTGTGACCACCAATTTCCTCATGCAGCGTGACACATCTCAAATTAAATCAAATCAAAGTTGATTTGTCACATGCGCCGAATACAACAATGAAATGCTTACTTACAGGATCTAACCAATAGTGCAAAAAAGGTATTAGGTGAACAATAGGTAAGTAAAGAAATAAAAAACAACAGTAAAAAGACAGTGAAAAATAACTGTAGCGAGGCTATAACAGTAGCGACGCTACATACAGGCACCGGTTAGTTGGGCTGATTGAGGTAGTATGTACATGTAGATATGGTTAAAGTGACTATGCATATATGATAAACAGAGAGTAGCAGCAGCATAAAATAGGGGTTGGGAGGGGGCACACAATGCAGATAGTCTGTGTAGCCATTTGATTACCTGTTCAGGAGTCTTATGGCTTGAGGGTAAAAACTGTTGAGAAGCCTTTTTGTCCTTGACTTGGCACTCGGTACCGCTTGCCATGCGGTAGTAGAGAGAACAGTCTATGACTGGGATGGCTGGGGTCTTTGACAATTTTTAGGGCCTTCCTCTGACACGGCCTGGTGTAGAGGTCCTGGATGGCAGGCGTCTTAGCCCCAGTGATGTATTGGGCCGTACGCACTACCCTCTGTAGTGCCTTGCGGTCGGAGGACGAGCAATTGCCGTACCAGGCAGTGATGCAATCCTCTCGATGTTGCAGCTGTAGAACCTTTTGAGGATCTGAGGACCCGTGCCAAATCTTTTTAGTTTCCTGAGGGGGAATAGGCTTTCTCGTGCCCTCTTCACGACTGTCTTGGTTTGTTTGGACCATTCTAGTTTGATGGTGATGTGGACCCCAAGGAACTTGAAGCTCTCAACCTGCTCCTCTACAGCCCCGTAGAGGAGAATGGGGGCGTGCTCGGTCCTCCTTTTCCTGTAGCCACAATCAGCTCCTTAGTCTTGGTTACGCTGAGGGATAAATTGTTATTCTGGCACCACCCGATCAGGTCTCTGACCTCCTCCCTACAGGCTGTCTCATCATTGTCGGTGATCAGGCCTACCGCTGTTGTGTCGTCTGCAAACTTAATGATGGTGTTGGAGTCGTGCCTGACCATGCAGTCGTGGGTGAACAGGGAGTACAGGAGTGGACTGAGCACGCACCTCTGGGGGGCTCCAGTGTTGAGTCCAGGATCCAGTTGCAGAGGGAGGTGTTTAGTCCCCGGATCCTTAGCTTAGTGATGCTATGGTGTTGAACACTGAGCTGTAGTCAATGAATAGCATTCTCACATAGGTGTTCCTTTTGTCCAGGTGGGAAAGGGCAGTGTGTGGTGCAATAGAGATTGCATCATCTGCGGATCTGTTGGGGCTTCATGCAAATTGGAGTGGGTCTAGGGTTTCTAGGATAATGGTGTTGATGTGAACCATTCAAAGCACTTCATGGCTACGGATGTGAGTGCTACGGGTCTGTAGTAATTTAGGCAGGTTGCCTTCGTGTTCTTGGGCACAGGGACTATGGTGGTCTGCTTGAAACATGTTGGTTTTAGACTCAATCATGCTCCTTCAGGCTTTTGATCGTTCCCTGTGGAATATTGTCCCACTCCTCTTCAATGGCTGTGCGAAGTTGCTGGATATTGGCGGGAAGTGGAACACACTGTCGTCCAGAGCATCCCAAACATGCTCAATGGATGACATGTCTGGTGAGTATGCAGGCCATGGAAGAACTGGGACTTTTTCAGGTTCCAGGAATTGTGTACTGAACCTTGTGACATGGGGCCTAGCATTATCATGCTGAAACATCAGGTGATGGCAGCGGATGAATGGCACGACAATGGGCATCAGGATCTTATCACGGTATCTCGATAAAATGCAATTGTGTTCGTTGTCTGTAGTGTATGCCTGCCTGCCCATACCATAAACCCACCGCCACCATGGGGCACTCTGTTCACAATGTTGACATCAGCTCGCCCACACAATGTGGTCTGGGGTCATATACCGGTCAGAAGTACTGCCAAACTCTCTAAAACAACATTGGAGGTGGCTTATGGTAGAGAAAATAACATAGCATTCTTTGGCAACAGCTCAGGTGGACATTATTGCAGTCAGCCTGCCAATTGCGCACTCCCTAAAAACTTGAGACATCTGTGGCATTGTGTTGTGTGACAAAACGAAACATTTTAGAGTGGCCTTTTATTATCACCAACACAAGGTGAACCTGTGTAATGATCATGCTGTTTAATCAGCTTTTTGATGTGCCACACTTGTCAGGTGGATGAATTATCTTGGCAAAGGAGACATTCTCACTAACAGAGATGTAAACACATTTCTGAGAGAAATAAGCTTTTTGTGCCTATGGAACATTTCTGGGATCTTTTATTTCAGCTCATGAAACATGGGACTAACACTTTGTTGCATTTATATTTTTCAGTGTATATTGTGATGTGTATCTCCATTGTGTGTTTATTCTTGTCACTGCAACATACTCTACCATTGCCCTTTTTATCCTGACGTTGTTTGCCTCAGAATTACCTTTTGGAATGAGATTTTTCGACGAGCAAGCGTCAACATAGTGTACACTAGCAGATTGTTGTTGTCAGTGTCAAAGTTGCAGCTAGATTCCTTGTGTAATTGGTTTTACTGTATGAAACATGTTTTCTTCATGAAGGAGGTGCATTGGCAATGCAAATAAAGTTCCAGTACCATTTTACAGTGTATTACCTTAGCTTATTAATATTCATTGTCCTTCATTTTGATTTCCGCAGGTTGTCAACCTACAGTTACAGGCAAGCCATTCATGGCATCACAGATAGACAGAACCCAAGATTGTGTTCCAAATGACACCATATATCCCTATGGTCCCTGGTCAAACGTAGTGCACTATGTAGGGAGTAGGGTGCCATTATTTGGGAAGCAAACCCTAGCCATCTGTGGCCCTGTGCCACATGACTCTCCTCTCCTCTCCTGCTCAGCTCAGGGAAGTAACATCTTACTCCTGTTCTCATTGTTGAAAAAGGATGTGACAAAGAGAGATTTCTGTGGGGATAAATATTTAATAGCTCGTGTTGACTTATTCATGTTCTATGGGCCTACTCCCACATGTTCTCCTCCACACCTGTCACATCCCTCTCACCAAAAACACGGAGTCATAAAAGGGAAGTAATAACTTTACTTTCAGCCAAAGAGACATCTTGATCTAGTTAAGTGATATTCCAGATCCAGAATAGCGCAGTGGTGAGTGAATGGCTTGTACAGTACAGGGATATTATGATAGATATCTATTAGTGGGCACACCTCTTAAATATCATCCTCCTTAACAGTTTTGACAGGAGCGACTTTTTCCCTTGTCAAAGCCAATTCGTTAAGGAAGGATGGAGGGATTGAACCAAAGTGACAGGACAGGACGGTTGCAATTACTGATAAAGGGAGAAAGTGTCGAACAGGATGCAACGGGCATCTATTTGCGATGTTTGATGTGATTTATCCGACTGACGGACGGACGGACAGCGCCGGGATTGGGGCGTATTTAAAACGGCACTCGAATATGAGCTGCCCTTGGAAAAGTGACGAGTCGTTCCCCTTGACATTATTGACGGACTCCTCTAATCAATTCGACTTGTCTGCAAAGTGGCTCCGGATCTGCCATCATATTATGACAGGGGCCGGGACTGACAATACATCATAACCACCTAATCCAAATGCTTTCCTCCTTCTCCCGCAGAGAGGAGAGGAAAGGCTGGCTAGGAGGGAGTAGACCTGGAAACTGGAAAGGATAAATCACCTTAGCCCAAATGTCTCTGGCCAAAAGTAGTGCACTATTTAGGAAACAGGGTGCCATTTGGGATGCATTTGGGGATCTCTAGCATACTCAAGCAGTTCGGGAAGTCTGACCACTCTAACCGGTCAGTAAATCTGAGAGATCTCTTCATTTCAGTTGAAATTCTATATGTTGTGTTTTTATATAGAATCTTATTAGATTTGTGCCCTAGTGGTGGCAGTGTTGCTATCATATGTATCTGTCAGGGCTTTACGATATCCTAAGTTAATATAAACATCCGCTTGAGAAGGAAATGCAGGATCAATTCAACTACTGCTCTTCTGTTTGTTTGTTTTTTGAGTGGATAATTATTTATCTTTCATCTCTTGTTCTCTTCCGTTATATAGACTGCAGAGTGTCACAAATTGGAAAGCTCCTGCAGGTGAATACTAGATCACATTTACCGATATTGGCAGAACATAATGGGTTGAAGTCGGCTCTAAATGGAACGCTACAGTTCTGTTCTTAAGCAATTATGGGCAATTTTACACTCTACCCATTTAACATAAAACAACAACAAAGGAATAAATACAGTATATATCAAATATATAGTTAGTTCTTAATTTGAAGGCGTGCAACCTATTTTTAGTTACCAGGTGCATAGTAGACGGTAGCTGCTCATCAGACCACATCTGTAAGCTGATCAATATTTCATGATAATCTGGACGCTAGTTTTGAAACGACAAGGATGTGTTTGCACTCATCATGAACCTGTGTCATAGGCGGCGTTATAGAGTATCATAAAGAATGCATGCACATTGGTTTTAAATCCTACCATGGCTCATGTATTTTTAAACACAAAATACTTTGGGATACAGGGGTAACTATGCTTTATTTAAAAATACATATTTTTATGTCTCTTTTTTTGCATAGTGAACCCTTGTAAATGAACTATAAATATACTATAGATTGTACGTGTGTCGTCTGAACCAAAAGCGCACCTTGAGATCGGCTGAGCAACGTTATTGTGGGTATGTTTTACATTTTAATCTGGTTATGTGTTCTTATTACTTTCATCATCAAAGCATGGTGCCTGCAATGGGAGTCCCATACTACTGTGCTGCTAAATAGATTCCTTTTTTTATTGTGTTTATCAGTGGTGTAAATACTTAAGTAAAAATACTTTAAAGTACTACTTAAGATGTTTTAGGGGGTATATGTACTTTACAATGTTTTTGTAAACTTTTACTACATTCCTAAAGAAAATACATTTTCCCTGACACTCAAAATTACTCCTTACATTGTGAATGCTTAGCAGGACAGAAAATGGTCCAATTCACACACTTATTAAGAGAACATCCCTGGTCATCCCTACTGCCTCTGATCTGGTGGACTCACTAAACACAAATGTTTCATTTGTAAATGATGTCTGAGTGTTGGAGTGTGGCTATCTGTAAATACATTTTTCATCATTCTACTTTTACTTTTGAAACTGAAGTATTTTAGCAATTACATTTACTTTTGATACGTAAGCATATTTAAAACAAATAATGTTTTACTTTTACTCAAGTAGTATTTCACTGGGTGACTTTCACTTTCACTTGAGTCATTTTCTAGGAACTTATCTTTACTTTTACTAAAGTAGGACATATGGGCATTTATTCCACCACGGGTGTTTATTTGTACATACACTGCATTATAATGTGCATAGACACACTCATTACAAACCTACATCCTCAATACACATCTCCCAATAAGCTTTCCCAGATACTTTCGAGCCAAGATCCCACTACTATATCTATTGCTGTGTTATTCAAAGGTATTAAACACTATTTCATGTGTTTGAAACAATGTCAAACTCCCAACTCCCGAAGAGCCACTGCAGTGCGGGAACTGTTATGTTTTTATCTCCAGCTTTAATCATTGTTGGCTTGGATCAACTTCCTGTCAGAAAGTGAAACAGCTTAGGAATGTCATTCTTTGAAAAGAAAACAGAGAGGATCCAAAGAGGAAGTTCTCTGATTCTACATGTACGCAAAAACACTAACACGCTCATACGCGAATGCACACACGGACGTGCAGGGGAACACTCACACACACACGCACACGCACGCGCACGCGCGCACACACACACACACACACACACACACACACACACACACACACACACACACACACACACACACACACACACACACACACACACACACAGAGGGTTGAGAAGAGAGTATGGCTGGGAAACATCAAATGCCCAGGGAGGGAAAAGGACAGACTTTTCCCACATTTAGAGTCCATGGATACTTCAGAAGTTCATCTAAAAATAGATCTATGTCAAAACCAGCATTGAAACGATGAATGCAATGATGGTGTCTTTACTCACTCACTGTGTAGGGTCAGAGGGAAGACGCTGCTATGTGAATATTTCACTCTTTGCTGCTGAGAATGTTCCTGTGTTGCCATAAAATCACTGAAAACCAGCACTACACACAGTTATATAAAAACTATTCCACTTTCCATGTAGCCTAATTTTGATCAGCTAATAGCCTAACCACCGATCAAGCAATATTATGGACTAACTTAAAATGTTTTATTATTTTGCTACGACAATAAAGGTCAAATTAAGATCCTACACCTGTACATCAGTTAGTCCTGTATCTGTTAGAGAAAACAAGGTCAATGTCATACAGTATGTTGTAGGGGAGAACTGGGTCGAAAGTAACAGCTAGAGACACCATATTTATGACAAAGAACATATATTTTCTCTACCTTTAGCAACTAAAAGATCCCAGAAATGTTCCTTATGCACAAAAAGCGTATTTCTCTCCAATTGTTCTCTCCAATTTGTTTACATCCCTGTTAGTGAGCATTTGTCCTTTGCTAAGATAATTCATCCACCTGACAGGTGTGGCATATCAAGAATCTGATTAAACAGCATGATCATTAAACAGGTGCACCTTGTGCTGGGAGCAATAAAATGGCACTCTAGTTGTGAGGGAGTGTGCAATTGGCATCAGTGGCAGTCAGTGCGGCTTACTATAAGGGAAGATGATTTTTTTTTTCATTGGCTTGGCCTTATTTCTATTACAGCATATTGGATGACTGTCATTCATATTCGATTCACCAGTTCAATGTAACATGGATAGGTTTAGACTACTACATAATACTCAAATTTTCCTGGATACCCATCATGAGGTTGCTACAACCTAGCCTATGAATGAAAGTTTACAACGTGGGTGCACACAGGTTGAGAGAAACATTTGAGGTGACAAACAGTGAAACATTCAGTACGACCTTGCACACTCTTGCATACATCTAGCTGAGATAGTGTGTAATCATTAGTCCAACAGTTGCAAACAAGAGTTTCTATAAATTCAGGTATGTTCATCCCCGTTTTGTTCCGTTAGCTTCAGTTTAAGTAACATTTTTCAACAGAATTGGCAGAATGAATGGACTCAGAGGAAGGCCACAAAAATGGTCAAAGACTCCATTCACCCAGTCACCCAAGTCATAGACTGTTCTCTCTGCTACCGCGCACCAAGTCTAGGACCAAAAGGCTCCTTAACAGCTTCTACGCACAAGCCATAAGACGGCAGAACAATTAATCAATGGCCACCCCAACTATTTACATTGACCCCCCACCCCCTCCCACATCCCTTTGTTTTTACACTGCTTGTACTCACTGTTTATTATCTATGCATAGGCACTTTAAAAATTACCTCGAATAACCTGTACCCCCCACATTGGCTCGATACCGGTAACCCCTGTATATAGCCTCGTTATTGTTATTGTCATTTTCTTGTGTTATTTAAAAAAACATTTTTTTTACTTTAGATAATTTATCAAATCATTTCTTAACTCTATTTCTTGAACTGCATTGTTGGTTAAGGCTTGTAGTAAGTAAGCATTTCACGGTAAGTTCTACAGATGTTGTATTCGGCGCATGTGACAAATACAATTTGATTTGATTTTACTCTTGATCACGCATAAACGCAGTTCACTTTCATAGTAGCCAGGTTGTATTCTTTCTTGCATTTATGCACTCTCCTCCTCTCACCTTGTCCCTTCGCTTGTGAACGTCATTGCAAAAAACACATCAGCTGTATGTGATCAGGGTAAAAAACCTTTCCAAGCCAAACCATATCATAACTGCTACACATAGCCTACATCGTTGTCACCATATTTGCTAAAGTAACATAGCTAATACAACTAACGCGTTACTAAACCTGCTACAGTCATGCAGTAACTTTACAGTGTACAATCAGTAAGCAGTTACACTGTCACGCCCTGACCATAGAGAGCTGTTTATCCTCTATGTCGGTTAGGTCGGGGTGTGATTAAGGGTGGGTTATCTAGGGGAATTATATACCTATGTTGGCCTGATTATGGTTCCCAATCAGAGGCAGCTGTTTATCGTTGTCCCTGATTGGGGATCATATTTAGGTAGCCATTTTCCCCATTGTGATTTGTGGGATCTTGACTATGTCTATGTATAGTTGCCTGTGAGCATATTATGTAGCTTCGCATTTCATTTTTTCGCTTTATTGTTTTTGTGCTTTACGTTTCCTTTTCTAAATAAAAGGATGGAAACATACCACACTGCATCTTGGTCCACTCGTTATAACGATCGTGACATACACAGGCGTGCCATTTCTCTACAATAAAGCCTCCTCCAACATCGTTTTAGAGAATTTCTCAGTACGTCCAACCGGCCTCACAACCGCAGACCATGTGTAACCACACCAGTCTAGGACATCCACATTCGGCTTCTTCACCTGCAGGATCGTCTGAGACCAGCCACCTGGACAGCTGATGAAACTGAGGAGTATTTCTGTATGTCATAAAGCCCTATTGTGTGCAAAAACGAATTCTAATTGGCCTGGCTCCCAATTGGGTGGGTCTATGCACTCCCAGGCCCATCCTTGGCTGCGTCCCTGCCCAGTCATGTGAAATCCATAGAATAGGGACTAATGAATTAATTTCAATTGACTGATTTCCTTTTATGAACTGTAACTCAGTAAAATCGTTGAAAATTGTTGTATGTTGCGTTCATTTTGTTGTTCAGTATCGTTAGACAGAGAACAGAAGTCCCATAATGTTACTTGTGTAACAAAAAGCCTGCGGGTTGGGAGTAACACCAATTTGGGACAGAAGTAACAGCTGGCAAAAAGTGGCACAATATCTGTCTTGTTTCCGTTTTGTAATGCTCGTTACTTTCAACAAATGTACTATCAGCGATCATGTCATGTTCATGTCGATTTTAATAAATAATGCCATAGGTGTATAAAAATGAACCATGCGTCAACATCGCAATGTTGCGCAACCGCAATATTTTACCTTATATTTGCCAATATTAATCGGACTAAAATGGATTACATAATAACTATATGAACCATATCTTTCCCATCGCTCTTTAATGGAAATGCCATAGGAGATGTTTTTCACAATTTTCAATTACTATTCATGCTTAGCCCTACCAATCATGTTAGCTCCAGTTGTCTTTCCATGCGCGCTCCAAATGCCTTTATTCTCATCACAAAAGGCAAACTCATCATGCTTATCACATTTATATGGCTTGATACAAGGTTATTGACCCCCAGAATTATAAAGATATATATTTTTAACCACTGACCTCTTTATAAAAGCTTATGTGAGAAGCTGATCAATTGATTAGTGCATAATTCTAATGATCATATATAATTTTAAAACATTCAGTCACTTGTTGACATTTTGCTAATATTACAAAAGCAATATGAACTAGAGGAGACAATGGCCTGTGCTTAAATTGTATTTTATTTTATTCCAGGTCATCAGTTAACCCTTGACCTACAATGGTCGTGCCCACGCAGAAATCGAATTGGCATAATACAAAAGTTCCCATAAAAACGTGCCTATTTAAGATAGAGATACAGTTGAAGTCAGAAGATTACATACACTGACAGTGTATGCGTTGCAAAATAAATGTAGAAATCTATATTATTCAATTATTGCATCCACACTGCTCGCACGCGCCATCAAGTGTCTGCGTTGCCAAGGGCTAAAAAAGAAGGCAGTTCTATTTGTGACGCAGAGTCCTGCCTCTCCCATCTCTTCATTGGTTTATAGAAGCAAGTACACACGTGCAATCTCCTCATTGGTTATACCCATGTAGGTGACTGAAAGACGAACAAGGTCAATCCCAGAACAACAGCAAAGGACCTTGTGACGATGCTGGAGGAAACAGGTACAAAAGTATCTATATCCACAGTAAAACAAGTCCTAAGTCAACATAAACTGAAATGTCGCTCAGCAAGGAAGAAGCCTCTGCTCCAAAACCGCCATAAAAAAGCCAGACTATGGTTTGCAACTGCAGATGGGGACAAAGATCGTACTTTTTGGAGAAATGTCCTCTGGTTTGATGAAACAAAAAATAGAACTGTTTGGCCATAATGACCATCGTTACGTTTGGAGGAAAAAGGGGGAGGCTTGCAAGCCGAAAGAACACCATCCAAACTGTGAATCAAGGGGGTGGCAGCATCATGTTGTGGGGGTGCTTTGCTGCAGGAGGGACTGGTGCACTTCACAAAATAGGTGGCATCATGAGGATGGAAAATTATGTGGATTTATTGAAGCAACATCAAGACATCAGTCAGGAAGTTAACGCTTGGTCGCAAATGGGTCTTTCAACTGGACAATGACCCCAAGCATACTTCCAAAGTTATAGCAAAATAGCTTAATTACAACAAAGTCAAGGTATTGGAGTGGCCATCACAAAGCCCTGACCTCAATCCCATAGAAAATTTGTGGCCAGAACTGAAAAAGCGTGTGCGAGCAAGGAGGCCTACAAACCTGACACAGTTACACTAGCTCTGTCATGAGGAATGGTCCAAAATTCACCCAACTTGTGGAAAGTTGGGAAGCTTGTGGAATGCTACCCGAAACGTTTGACCCAAGTTATACAATTTAAAGGCAATGCTACCAAATACTAATTGAGTGTATGTAAATTTCAGTCTCCCCGGGAATAAGATTAAATAAATAAAAGCTGAAATAAATCATTCTCTCTACTATTATTCAGACATTTCACAGTCTTAAAATATAGTGGTGATCCTAACCGACCTTAGACAGTGGATTTTTACTAGGATTAAATGTAAATTTCCGACTTCAACTGAATGTTTCTTTTTTTTGCATGGGCTGCGTTTCTATCACCACATCCGCCAATATCGCCCTTCCGCATCTGCGGTGAAAGGTGGCAGAGGTAGAGCAGTGTTTGTCAGACCATGAGACATCCCGAAAATTGGTCTTCTCACAAAAACGTCTATAGCTTCCGAAACGTTTGGCCTACAACCTATTATGACCCCTATATTAGAAGGTGAGACTGCGTTTGGTGTTCTCCGTTTGGCCCACAAGACTTGTCTGAAGGTCCCGGTACCAGTTTTAAAAATGATGGAAGTATGTATGGAGATAGTTTAGTTCCTAAAATAAGGGGATAAATACAGTGCCTTCAGAAAGTATTCAGTCCCCTTGACTTTTTTGACAATTGTGTACGTTACAGCCTTATTCTAAAATGAATTAAACACATTTTCTTACTCATCAAATCTACACACAATACCCCATAAGGACAAAGAAAAAACAGGTTTTTATAAATGTTTGTAACTTTATCAAAAACACAAAACCAAAGAACATAAATTAACATACGTATTCAGACCCTGCTATGAGACTCAAATTTGAGATCAAGTGGATCCTATTTCCATTAGGCATCCTTGAGATGTTTCTACAACTTTATTGGAGTCCACATGTGGTACATTCAATTGATTGGACATGATTTGGAAAGGCACACACCAGTCTATATAAGGTCCCACAGTTGACAGTGCATGTCAGAGCAAAATTAAGCCATGAGGCTGAAGGAATTGTCTGTAGAGCTCCGAGACAGGATTGTGTCGAAGCACAGATCTGGGGAAGCATACCAAGTACTTCCGAGTGGTGCAGCAGTCTAAGGCACTGCATCTCCGTGCTTGTGGCGTCACTACAGACACCCTGGTTCGAATCCAGGCTGTATCACATCCGGACGTGGTTGGGAGTCCCATAGTGCGTGCACTAAAGACTCTCAGACCATGAGAAACCAGAGTCTCTGGTCTGATGAAATCAAGATTGAACTGTTTGTCCTGAATGCCAAGCGTCACGTCTGGAGGAAATCTGGTACCATCTCTACTGTGAAGCATGCTGGTGGCAGCATCATGCTTTGGGCATGATTTTCAGCAGCAGGGACTGGGAGACTAGTCAGGATTGAGGGAAGGATGAACAGAGCAAAGTACAGCGAGATCGTTGATTGAAACGCTCAGTACCTCAGAGGGGTACCTTCCAACAGAACAACAACCCTAAGCACACAGCCAAGACAACGCAGGAGTGGCTTCGGGACAAGTCTCTGAATGTTCTTGAGTGGGCCAGCCAGAGTCCAGACTTGAACCCAATCAAACATCTTTGGAGAGACCTGAAAATTGCTGTGCAGCAATGCTCCCTATCCAACCTGACAGAGCTTGAGAGGATCTGTAGTGAAGAATGGGAGAAACTCCCCAAATACAGATCTGACAAACTTGTAGCGTCATACCCAAGGAGACTCAAGGCTGTAATCTCTGCCAATGGTGCTTTAACAAAGTATTGAGTAAAGGGTCTGAATATTGTCATGACGTTGCCCTCTTTGGGTACAGCGAGCACCATCCGCCTCTCTGTCTCCTACACTCAGGCTGCTGCGACCTCAGGTCATAAATTCCTGGAGGAGATTATCTCCTCATGGCCACAGTATAGAGAGAATACGTTTCAAAGAGAGAACAAAGGAATTTCTTCCACCTCACAGAACTGGAGAACCGAACAACATTTATGTTCTGGAGAAGGTATAAAAGATTGGTGAAGAATCCATCTACGAACAGGTCCGTTTGGTACAATTTTGTGAAACTCATGAGAGACAATACGGCCACATTACCATAACGCTGTTTATACAATAGCCTCAGTAATGAGGCTGACATCTAATTGTTGTATAAAATGATTGAGTGAGGAATGAACTGTTTGTGAAATTGTCTAATGTGATTTTGGACTGTTTAATGAAAGAAACTCTAATTCCCTAAAAAGTTTCATTAAGTCCTAAGTCCTTAGCACACCCCCAGGGGCCCCCAGGGGCACAGACAGGACCGTCATGAGACAGCCCTTTTCGATATTCCGAATAAAACCCCACCTGGGTTTTCTATCACCAGACCATGTTTCTCTCAATTACGAGAGGACAAAGGCTGCAGACCAGCTTACCTCGATAACGAGAGGGCCAAGGTTTGAGTAGAGACCATAAACCTAAGGTTTGAGTAGATGGCTGAATCTTTTAACCATACCACGTGGTTAATCTCTTAGACTATCGATACCGACAGAATAAGAACAAGTCTTTGATATTAATTACTAGTCTGCAGCTAGGAATTCAGTATCAATGAACGCGAAGACCGACAACTATCAAAACATCTACTCTATAATGACATGAATGAATGTCACTCTGAACTATCTTTTCTAACCACGACAGAGAGAGAGAGAGAGGACGGACAGATTCTCGAACAGAAACAAACTTTTCAACAGAGATCCCGACAACACACTGAGCGTAAATATATATATTGATTGCTATTATTCCCGAATGAGTGAGCATTCATGTGCAAAGGATTAGCATTTCGATTGTTATAATTAACAACTGTGTGTCTTATTTCAGTCGACACCCACTTCCCTTTTGTACACCAAGCTGCAATGCCAGTTTATCCCACTAGGGAAACTCCGCTATCATTTCCTTGTAACTATCTACTGTTTGTTATGCATTTCTGTGAATTACTTAATTAGTAAATAAATGATTTTAAGACAATTGATGACTACTCATAGTGAAGACTGGGCTCGTGCAGATAACCAACAATTTACAACTTTCAGATGAGACTGAAATAAGGTGACGATTAAAATTGATTGCTATTGATGTAAAATATTACTAGGTCTCTTAAGAGTTTATTCGGAAGATAACACCTCTATAAATATTCTTTCATGGTGCCCCAACCTTCTAGTTAATTACATTTACATGATTAGCTCGATTAGGTAATATTAATTACAGAGAAAGGATTTTATAGAATAGCATGTCATATCACTTAATCCGACATAGCCAATAACACGACAATACTTACGTAAATGTAATATTTCAGCATTGGTGTATTGTGTGTACATTATTGAGGACATTTTAATACATTTTAGCATAAGTCTGCAATGTAACAAAATTTGGAAAAAGTCAAGGGGTCTAAATTCTTTCCGAATTTCCGTTTCCTGATATTTCTTATGTCTCCCAGATATAGGACAGACATTTAAAAACAAACTTCCTTAAACATTTTTGGGAGACACTGTTGTTCCATGTAGTGGATATGTTATTGTAATGCCAAGTTAAATGTTCATCCAATAATTTTCTTGATACCTTAACTTAAGGTCCCTTAAAAAATTCTAAATAAAATAGCTAAATGATCCTTGATATGACGATCTCAAAACAATTCCATATGTTAGCTTAGACATTTTGGGAGATGCCATCATCTTTTTTTTTTTTTTTTAATGACTTTACCCGGATGCGTACCCCATTCCATAGAAGCCTTTAGTGGCGCCGGCATATCTTAGCTGTATTTACATTTTTACAAGTCCAGAACCATCCTCATGGTCAAATCTCCTAAACATTGCATGATGTAAATTCATCTGTCCTCTCAGGTCCTCCTTTTTCCTGAAATCCTATTGTGTGTTTGTGACATCCAATCAGAGAACATTGGGGATCATATTGGGATATCTCCCATCGTGCCTGAGTGACCATGAAAAGGCCAGGCCAGCACGATCCTAACCGGGCAGTGTATTGTTCTCCGACACTGTGACTGTTTCTGCCACCTTACTCATATCTGTGGGTACGTACTGAGCTTATAGGCCGATAGCAGTGGCAAATGACAGTAGGCAGGCCAGTTCTGTTCTATATTTGTCCAGGGCCACTTTCACTTATTGTCTTTAGGAGTAACCACTTTTCTCTCTTCCCTTCCTTGATGTAAGGTGATGTCCCAGTTGCGGCCCTAATTTATTTATTCATCTTGGCGATGCAGATATGTGTATGTGTTTGTGTGTGTGTGTGTGTGTGTGTGTGTGTGTGTGTCTGTGTGCATGTTTTCCAGCTTGTAGACTGTACAGTAGATGTCACCTCGGTGGGTGTAGTTACAGAGACACCCGTGTGTATTAGACTAGCCAGAGCCGGAGGGCAGTGTAGCCTGTGAGGTCCGTCTGTATTATTGTTGTAATTATTAACGTTAACACGTCAGAGACGCTAATGTTTTCATACTTGTTTTTTTGTTCCGTTCCTTTGTCCCTGCAAACGTGGAGCAGTTGGGTGACATTCCCAAAATAATGTGGGAAGAAATGAAAAGAAAATCATGAGAAAATCATGAGAAATATAGAAGGTAAAATGCTGTTTTTTTTGTTGTCTATTCTCTATGCCTCAATTGCTTTTAGATATTGTAGGTTTATACCCAAAACCCAGCACACATCAAGCAGAGATATTGTAGGTCTGTCTGTATTTGCTAAGCCATTTTTAGAGTTGATACTTTTCCATGAATATGACAAAGGTCGTTCAGTGTACTCCCTCTAATAACATTACTTGGATAGACAGAGAACGCTCAATTTAAATAATATACTACAGTGTGCTTTGGAGAGAACCTACGAACATATCTGTCAGTGTCACCTCACTAGACGGTTCATTAATCATGATTCGATTCAAGCACTATGGAGTGATCCAACATACACTCTACAATTCTGTCACGTTCTGACCTTAGTTCCTTTGTTTTGTCTTTGTTTTAGTCTGGTCAGGGTGTGAGTTGGGGTGGGCAGTCTATGTTCCTTTTTCTATAATTTGGGATTCTGTGTTTGGCCTGGTATGGTTCTCAATCAGAGGAAGCTGTCAATCGTTGTCCCTGATTGAGAACCATACTTAGGTAGCCTAGTTTCACGTTTGAGTTGTGGGTGATTATTTTCTGTGTCTGTGTGTTCCACACGGAACTGTTTCAGTTTGTTATTTCACTTTCTTATTTTTGTATTTAGTCGTGTTCAGTTTGTTCTATTAAATATGGACACTTACCACGCTGCGCATTGGTCCTCCTCTTCTCCTTCATACGACGACCGTTACAAATACATACAGTACTTGTTCTGTAGCTTACCTTTTACCCTTCTGTATTCTGTCACGGGCTTTGAAGTTCCTCCATAATATGGCAAAATACACATTTAATCAAATAAAAAAGCCATATGAAATGCAAGTTGTATTAATAGCATTTGTCATTTTAATGTTTTTAAATGGTTCTAATTAACTTTGCAATTAAAACCACTACCTCTTTTTTTATTTATTCTCAAGGTATTGAAATGCAATGGCAAGATGATGCTGTTGATAGCTGACTGGGATGGGGGGGGGGGGGGGGGGGGGATGATAAGCTTATCCACCACGTTTGTCTTCTAAGAAAGAGCAATGGTAACACATCTCCAATAAGGTATGCTATGAAATAATATGAATTAAAACAAATTACAATTTGTCATTTCATATGGAGCTAATATCAGGCGTTTGAATACATATTTGTCGATTCCATGGAGCAGGTTGGTAAGGCCTTTTTAATAGTATTTTTTCCTGTGCCTGTTTGATGTGCCAATCTTAACCGCTTGTGCTTTTGTGAGATGTGTTTCCATTTGATGTTGCCTTTACAGATGGCATAATATCTGGATCTTTTGGATCCCTCGGTGAAGAAGAGAGGGATAGAGAGTGGAGTGACAAAAAGCAAGTCTCTTGATGTCGTCTGCTGCGCGGAGCTGACAGGTACTCTCAAAGCAAAAACCTTTTACATGCTGTACCTGCAGCCAGAAGCGTTTTGACGAGTGATCAGTGTGGCTGTCTTCTTCTCTAACAGCCGTATGGTGTAACAAATCTATTGAATACACGCTGACACTCAAACACAGGCACAGACGCATGCGGTTGAGTGCGCGCACACACGGATACACAGTCGAGTCTACAGAGATCAACTTGCTGAAACAGACGCATGCTGGTGAGCACACTCAGACACACACACACACACACACAAACAACACACATGCAAGCACACTTCTACGCGCACGCACGCACGCACGCACGCACGCACGCACGCACACACACACACACACACACACACACACACACACACACACACACACACACACACACACACACACACACACACACACAGGTAATGCTACTTCTCTATTTGAATGATTTCTCTGTCAGCTGAACCATATCACTGCTGTAGACGAGTGTATCCCTCCATCAAAAGGGCTCTTTAGATAAAATAATGTCTTCTGATGATTCAAAGCGAATATTTCCCTAGCACACGTTTAACGAATTTACTCTTCTGAAAAGAGGGTTCAAGAAAGTGGTGCTCAGCAACCTGGGCTTTTAAACAATGTTGAAATAAAAATGGAATTCAGAAACCGCTTAACCATTTCTCAAGATGGGGAGACCAGATGTTTGTTCTTAACAACAACATGTATTTGTCACTCCTGGGAGGACGATGGTCATACATTCTTTGACATTTCGCAACAGAATGCACTAAAGAAAGAAAGTCACACAGGGACCCAGGTCACACACAGCTTGCCTATTGGCAACTGTTCTCACGCAACTTTAATCTATCAATAATAAACTGGAAGTTAAGCCTATTTAGCAGTGAGACTGAGTCCTTTTATGGTGACACAGAGTATATCTGCCATTTGGCAGACACTTTTATCCAAAGCGTCCAACAGTAGTGCGTGCATACATTTCCATATGGGTGGTCCCAGCAGAGCACATTTCGTGATAGTTTACTTTACTTACTTTTTTTTTTTTTACTTTAAGTGATAGTTTTACTTTCTGAGTAAAATCTTGTTTCTAACATTCAGCATAACAACTCCACTTTCTTGCCTGTTATTGACACCACTACTGTATCACTCTCTATTTTGCTGTGTGACCTCAGATAGTTGCTAGGTTCATATTCTCCCTTTACAACGAATCTAAGTGTTACATAATTTAAATCAGATGGATATATGGTGTTTTGACACGTCGTCCCATTAGGCGATACGCCACGACACCACCACCTCTACCGCCTTCACTGCCTTTCCCTCTCAATCTACCCAACCTGCTAATCATTTCGTTTTCTGGTTGAATATTTCCCAAATTGAATTAATCTGATGAAATGTGTTAAGAGCCAGTGAGCCAAAAGCTCTGGTTTGAAGGGCACTTTTTTCCTCGTCCCTCCTCCTTTCTTCCTTCCGTCCTTCCTCGTCGTTCCAGAGGAGCTGATGCTTGTAAAACCTGGTGACAGGCCGGTGACAGGCTGTGAGGAAAACGGAGTTCATTATCGAAGTCATTGCCGTTCTTAAAGGTTATTCACTTCCCTTCTCCTTTCAGAGGGCCTCGGCCGATGGAGTGACGTGTTAACGCTGTATACCCAAACTGCACATTTGTTGTTTTTTTAAAAAGTAGCAACAAAAACAATAAGCATTTTGTGTGAAATATTGAAATGATGTTTGAACATTCCCCCCCCCCGCTTAATGATGTGGCAAGGGGTTAACAATAGTGGATGCGGATATATCGTGGCGCCGCTTAGACATGGCTCCTGCCTGTCTTCTCCGCCACAAGGTAACACGCAACACAACAAGCCTCTCTCTTGTCCGCCACACCTTTTATTGTGTGTCACAATTCGTTTTTTTAATCAAATAGAACATCGAGGAATTGATACAACATCTTGAATCACTCCGTCTGGTGCTTTAGCAGGAGAACATGGAAATGATCTGATAGAAATCCATATCACTGAAAATCGAAATAGTGTGTCCTGACAAGGCTGGACGTAAATACACGAGAAGCAAAGCCTTTTTGGACAGTTTCCCTTTTTGGGACATATTGCCATCTCTGCCATAGGCAAGATATTAAAACTTTCACATGAGAAAACGGTAACGAACACAAAACTTCCTTGTAATGAATGAATGCCTCGCATTCACTTTGGGGGAACATCCTTTTCTCATTATGTCTCATTAAATTCAACTATATTTAGTATCCTGGCTAATCTTGGCTGATCTTGGTTTCCTTATAGGCTCACTCCCACTGTCTTTTAATTCAGCTTTACAACTTGCCTGAGACCATTCTCCATCGAGGCCTTGTTAGATATCTTTTCTTCACTATTGTAATACGGTAACTCAGGTAGAGATGTTTTACACTGTATTTGGATGGATTGCTAAAAGTGTACGTAATGTAACCTACATAATGCAACCTTTCTAAAAGGAATAGTGTGTCCTGAGATGAGACCCCCAGCATGGGATCATGTGATGGAGTCTCTGTTATCAGAGTGGTCAGTATGGGGCTGTGTATGTCTGGACAATTCTGGACATGTGGACCCAGCTGAAACAGCAGTCTCTCTGCAGGTTACGTTCCGAAAGGAGTGGATTCCCGACCGTCCCAAACCAGACCTGCGTGGGACAACCTTGACCGCTCCACCATGTGTGGTCACCATGACCCTGTCTTCATCCTTGTTTATTGACACGTCGCCTGTTCCTTGTGATCTCAGCATGTGCCACAGTGTTGGGAAGAGAGCGGCCAGATTGGCTTTTTCTCTCACCCACTAAGAAAGTCTACGAAGAAAATTGCCACCCAACTTGGCCCAAGTGTTTCAGGTTGTTGTGACCCCCGTTCTCTTCATCTCTAATTTTCTTTCTTTCTTTCTTTCTTTCTTTCTTTCTTTCTTTCTTTCTTTCTTTCATTCTGTCATTTTTTCTTTCTTTCTTTCATTCTGTCATTCTGTTTCTCTCTCTCTCTCTCTCTCTCAATTCAATTTCTATTTCTATTTCTATTCAATTTAAGGGCTTTATGGGCATGGGAAACATTAACAAAGCAAAAAGCCAAAGCAAGTGAACTAGATAATAAACAAGAGTGAAATAAACAATACAAATTAACAGTAAACATTACATACACAAGAATTCCAAAAGAATGAATGCATTACAAATGTCAAATTATGTGGAAGATTGTTAAAGTACCGAAGGGAAAATAAATCAACATAAATATGGGTTGTACTTACAATGGTGATTGTTCTTCACTGGTTGCCCTTTTTTCATGGCAACAGGTCACAAATTGTGCTGCTGTGATGGCACACTGTGGTATTTCACCCAATAGATATGGGAGTTCATCAAAATTGTGTTTGTTTCTCTAATATTGTCATACATTTGGCAGGAGGTTAGGAAGTGCAGCTCAGTTTCCACCTAATTTTGTGGGCAGTGTGCACATACAGTAAGTAGCCTGTCTTCTCTTGAGAGCCAGGTCTGCCTACGGCGGCCTTTCTCAATAGCAAGGCTACGCTCACTGAGTCTTTACATAGTCAAAGCTTTCCTTAAGTTTGGGACAGTCACTGTGGTCAGGTATTTTGCCACTGTGTACTCTCTGTTTAGGGCCAAATAACATTCTAGTTTGCTCTGTTTTTTAATTCTTTACAATGTATCAAGTAGTTATCTTTTTGTTTTCTAATGATTTGGTTGGGTCTAACTGTATTGCTGTCCTGGGGCTCTGTGGGGTCTGTTTATGTTTGTGAACAGAGCCCCAGGACAAGCTTGCTTCGCAGACTCTTTTCCAGGTTCATCTGTCTGTAGGTGATGGCTTTGTTATGGAAGGTTTGGAAATTGCTTCCTTTTAGGTGGTTGGAGAATTTAACGTCTCTTTTCTGGATTTTGATCATTGGCGGGTATCAGCCTAATTCTGTTTGCATGCGTTATTTGGTGTTTTACGTTGTACTCAGAGGATATTTTTCAAGAATTCTGCATGCAGTCTCAATTTGTTGTTTGTCCCTTTTTGTGAATTCTTGGTTGATGAGTGGACACCAGACCTCACAACCATAAACGGCAATGGGTTCTATAATTGACTCAAGTATTTTTAGCCAGATCCTAATTGGTATGTCAAATTTGATGTTACTTTTAATGGCATGGAAGGCCCTTCTTGCCTTGTCTCTCAGCTTGTTTGTTTGTGGAGGTTACCTGTGGCGCTGTTGTTAAGGCCGAGGTATGTATCGTTTTTTGTGTGCTCTAGGGCAACTGTGCCTAGACGCAATTTGCATTTGTGGTCCTGGCAACTGGACATGTTTTGTCTTACTGAGATTACTGTCAGGGCCCAGGTCTGACAGAATCTGTGCAGAAGATCTAGGCAGTGGTGGAAAAAGTACCCAATTGTCATACTTGAGTAAAAGTAAAGATATCTTAAAAGAAAATGACTCAAGTAAAAGTAATCCAGTAAAATTATACTTGATTAAATGTTTAAAATATACTTAAGTATCAAAAGAAAATGTAATTACTAAAATATAAATAATTTCTAATTCCTTATCTTAAGCAAATCATACCATTTTTTAAATTTTTTATACGGATAGCCAGAAGCACACTCCAACATTCAGACATAATTTACAAACAAAGCATATGTGTTTAGTGAGTCTGCCAGATCAGAGGCAATAGGGATGACCAGGGATGTTCTGTTGATAAGTGCGTGAATCGTCCTGCTAAGCATTCAAAATGTAATGAGTACTTTTTGGTGTGAAGGAAAATGTATGGAGTAAAAAGTACATTATTTTCTTAAGGAATGTAGTGAACTAAAAGTAAAAGTAGTCAAAAATATAAATAGTAAAGTAAAGTACAGTTACCTAAAAAATCGTCTTAAGTAGTCTTAAGTAGTACCCTCCTTGGTTGAGGACAGACGCACCAGATCATCAGCAAACAGTAGACATTTGACTTCAGATTTTAGTAGGGTGAGGCTGGGTGCGGCAGACTGTTCTAGTGCCCTAAGCAATTTGTTGATATATATGTTGAAGAGGGTGGGACTTAAGCTGTATCCCTGTATTTGTGTTTTTTGCCAATTTTAACCGCACACTTGTTGTTTGTTTACATGGATTTTATAATGTCGTAGGTTTTTCCCCCAACACCACTTTCCATCAATTTGTATAGCAGACCCTCAATTCAACTTGAGTCAAAAGCTCTTTGTTTTGATTTGTTTTTTTTGTAAATTAGGGTGTGCAGGGTGAATACGTGGTCTGTTGTACAGCAATTTGACATTTGCTCAGTACATTGTTTTCACTGACGAAATGTACAAGTCTGCTGTTAATGATATTGCAGAGGATTTTTCATGCTGTTGATGCATATCCCACGGTAGTTATTGGGATCAAATGTGTCTCCATTTTTGGTGAATTTGTGGTGATCAGTCCTTGTGTCACGCTCGCTATCCTCAAACTCCCTGTCATAAATCAACCAAGGTGCAGCGTGCATGTAGTTCCACATCAGAGACATGAAAAAGGAACTAAGGTCAGGACGTGACACCTTGGTTCCAAATATTGTCTCTCTCTTTCTCTCACACATGTTCTGTAAGTGCTGTGGTCCCTGTGGAGTGAGCCATATGCAGAAATCAAACATCTTCAGGATAAACATTCAGATAGAGGTGATTCCTGCATATCACAAAATACGGTTTGTTTTCAAACTGTCCAAGCTACAATCCTTAATTGAAACAATAACAAAGCGATCAACCCACCTCAGTTATGGTAAAAAGCTGAAGGATGGGCCTTTCTCAAATGTTTATTTACATTTACATTGTACTGTATGTAAGGCATTTTCTCAGGTGTTATTCCTGTTGACCAGCTGTGTGATAGAAACAGAAGTAGAATGTGCTTGTGAGAGGGAACATTAGAGAGAGAGAGAGAGGGAGAGAGGGGGCGAGAGAGGGCGAGTGAGAGCGAGAGAGAGAGAGAGAGAGAGAGGGAGAGAGGGGGCGAGAGAGGGCGAGAGAGAGCGAGAGAGAGAGAGAGAGAGAGAGTGAGTTAAAGCTGAAACATATTAGATGCATTTTCCAGAAGAGCACACAGCAGTTAAAAAGAACAGAACAATTTCCAACTGTGGTTCCTTATGACAGATGAAAGAGATAGAAAAGTCATTCCTTGTGCAAAATACATTTAAAAAAAGATACATTCTCACACATAGAAAGTTTGGGATTTCTTCATCTTTATCGATTGCTGACATCAAGCAATGATCCTAAAGTGGTTGAGTGAGAGAGAAAGCAAAAAAAAGAGTGAAAGAGAGAGAGAGAGAGAGCGAGAGAGGAGTGTTCTCTTAAATTCGAACGTTTTAATAATGTTATTTTGGCAGCTCCGAGTACAGTTATGGGCCCAGGCTTAATGGCGCCACCTCAATACTCCACCGTGGTTGGGCACTCTCTCAGCACATGGCATTCATTTTTGCCGACTGAGTTACTGTCCCAAACAGTACCCTATTCCCTTTATAGTGCTCTACTTTTGATAGAGCACATAGGGCTCTGGTAAAATGTAGTATACTGTATAGGGAATAGGATGCCATTTGGGACGGACAAACTCTATGAAATCCTCTCCCTTTCCAGTGGTAAAGAATCAAGATGCTTGCAAAATTACATTGACAATTAGAGGTGGGTGGATCTCCCAGTGAACAGAGCCAAGCCGAGTGTAACCCTGCTGAAGATCAAATGGCTGTGTCAGGGAAGGCCTAACACTGATCATATAAATCATTTAGAATAGGATTCATCCCAAATGGCACCCTATTCTGTATTTAGTGCACTTCTTTTAATCAGGTCCCATAAGTCTCTGTTAAAAAGTAATGCATTTTGTAGGGAATAGGGTGTCATTTAGAACCACTAATCGTCACAGTTCAGGAGTGCGAAGATGGATCAAGCGTTTGTTTCTGCTTTGTTTTTTGGCCATTTCATATTTCATGTTGTTCCAAAAGTGAATGTTGGAGGCGACGTTGTCATTAAAGCAATTTTACAAGGTAAAATCATTCTGAGACATATCTATGACTAAAGTTTGGTTTAGGTGTCTCAAGTACAGTATGTACTGTATACAGCAGTGTAAACACAAGGTAATGAATATTGTTAAGTATGTCATTTGAATAACAGCATGGATCTCCTACGCATGTTAAATATCTATGAGAGAATGATAAAATTACTTAAATATCTTTGTCCCTTTTATTTCCACCAGGAAACTACAGTAGAATTTAACCAACAGTTCCAAGTTCAACTTTCCTTCTCTGAGGAGAGAGGAATTGAGCAGAGTTGGGGAGTAACTGATTACATGTAATCATGTAACACCTTCCTGTTTTCTCAATGACATTCAATTCAGCTTTGAAAAAGGTGCAAGTTTAAGAGTCTGACCAGAAGTCAGAGACCACTAAAATGACACACCAAATGTGTTGGCTGGATTATTTTTGTGTTCTTTTTATGGCCAAAACTATTGGAAAATAATCAGATTACTTTACTGAGTTTGGGTAATCCAAATGTTACATTACTGATTACAATTTTGGACAGGTAACTAGTAACTGTAATGGATTACATTTACAAAGTAACCCACCCAAACCTGGAATTGAGTCACATCTCTTCGGAGAATAACCTCTTTATTTGCAATTAATCCAAACTCCTGAGAGCTCTGTGTTCATTTGGTTTTAAAGAATAGACAGAAGAGTAGACTTACTTAACCTCTAGGCCTTAGGAAAGACACCCATAAATAAATGAACTCAATAATTAACCTACATTTACATTATATGAATTCACAACTCACGTAAACCTACAGTATAAGTCGTTTACCCTAGGAAATTGGGTTGTAAAGGAGGCATGCGAATACAATGTTGGATTTTGCAGTCTATTTTGTGTATGGATAAGTGATGCACTATAAAGTATGAATAAATATAAATGATGCTTGTTACAGTGAACAATATCTACACAAAATGACATCACTAATTGCTGGGCCTATCGCGTGCATTGCAACATGAGACAAAGTTAGTTACAAACACAGTTAACAACATATTTTAATATGATTGCTTGTCTTTGTTCTTAGCGGTGCATTAATCAATGGGTATGTGCTGGAAGACCGCCTTGTCTCCCCCTGATATTAAGATTCCCTAGGATATTTCAGTTTGATAGGTACAGATGACAGCTTATGGGCCCTGGCAATTATGGCAATTGATTTGTCCTTCTTCAGTTTGATTTGATTCAGACAATAATAAAATGTATGCAGATGTAATAAGTTTGACAAAATGTGCATGCATAAATGGGCTGAAAGTTATTGAAACCTATCAAAGTGCTATTTTGTACTGTACAATGAAGTCTTGGCGCTGTATTTCAGTCCGTGGCGGAAGTATTGGACAGAGCCAGATTGCAGTTACTTGAGAAACTTCAGGACAGAAGAAGGGACATGACAGCAAAAAGTGGATGCATTCATTGGTTGTGTTTTTGAAAATAATGTAACATTTATTTCTGGGACTAAACTGAAGCAAAGCATTCTCTCTCTCTCTCTCTCTCTCTCTCTCTCTCTCTCTCTCTCTCTCTCTCTCTCTCTCTCTCTCTCTCTCTCTCTCTCTCTCTCTCTCTCTATCTATCTCTCTCTCTCTCTCTCTCTCTATCTCTCTCTCTCTCTCTCTCTCTCTCTCTCTCTCTCTCTCTCTCTCTCTCTCTCTCTCTCTCTCTCTCTCTCTCTCTCTCTCTCTCTCTCTCTCTCTCTCTCTCTCTCTCTCTCTCTCTCTCTCTCTCTCTCTCTCTCTCTCTCTCTCTCTCTCTCTCTCTCTCTCTCTCTCTCTCTCTCTCTCTCTCTCTCTCTCTCTCTCTCTCTCTCTCTCTCTCTCTCTCTCTCTCTCTCTCTCTCTCTCTCTCTCTCTCTCTCTCTCTCTTTGCCTCTGTGTCTCTCTGTCTCTGAAATAAAGACATTTGGTAATCTGTAAGAGCCCAGTGTGCTGCTTTTGGCATTTAATCAAAAATGAAATCATATGCACATTTCCAGCAGCCTCAAAAGATAAATGATGCAATATTTCTGTGGAATTTTCTTTAAGAACTTTTACATATGCGTCACACTTTTCCACATGTTCTCCACTTCCCTCCTTGTTTTCCTGAATCTTTCTTCTGAAATTCAGTTAAAATATTCAGAGGCTATTCTCTCTCTTTTTAACTAACATTCCCTCTCTTTCTCTTTCTCTCTCTCTCTCTCCTTCTCACTGTCTCTTCTCAAACACCACCCTTTTTTCTGTTTTATTGTGCTTAATATAAAGGCAACAATTATTTGATTTCAGAGTTATGAAAATATGATTGTTATGAGAAAACAAGCAATTTAAGCTTTAATTGGTATCATTTTTCATGGAGCTGGCAAGGTACTTACCTCCTTGGCACTTTTTTCCTCATAAATTGCACATTTATGTTCCTGAATGGAGATAAAATGTTCATTTTGTTTTATTTCTCTGTAATTGGGATGCATGTTGTGTACCTGCAAATGGCAAAATCGTTTTATAAACATTACCCACTCATTTGTTTATTCAATCCTGATGTAAGCTTATTGCTTTCCACATGAGCTCCTCGTGCAATTTAGAAGGTACATGACAGAACTTACCGATTAATACAATACATTCAATATAAACAAATACAATGCCTTTCTTCCTCTGTTACACAAACAGATGATTAACTTTAAGCAGTGAAACTGGTTTCGTACACACTGAGTAGATAACAACAGTGGTTAACTTCTTGACGCGACCCATCCCTTAAGCGGGATAATTGTCATCAGCAACCGCTGAATAGTATAGCGCCTCAGTCAAATAATATTACTAAAATATTCATATTCATGAAATCACAAGTGCAATATTGCAAAACACATCTTAGCCTTTTGTTAATCCATCTGTCGTCTCAGATTTTGAAATGATGCTTTACAGCGAAAGCAATCCAAGCGGTTGTGTAAGTTTATCGATCGCATGACAAAACATTAAGTACACTTAGCATCAGGTAGCTTGGTCACGAAAATCAGAAAAGCAATCAAATGAATCGTTTACCTTTGATGATCTTCGGATGTTTTCACTCACGAGACTCCCAGTTACACAACAAATGTTCCTTTTGTTCCATAAAGATTATTTTTATAAGTAAACACCTCTGTTGTATAACACATCAATTGTGAGGTAACTGATGTTAATCCTACTGCTGCATCTTGTCTTCTGTGAGTGTCTCCCTGTCCACATCACACCGGAAATGTCCTTTCCATGGGTATTTTGATGCCTGACATTCCATGATGAAAAGGTTTCAATGAGATCATCATAGATTGCGTCCAGGGGGCTACTGCTGTGCCAGCAAGGAACTTTGGGTTAAATAATGTACCACAAGAGGTTATGTACGTAAACAACTATTTGCATACTATGTGATACAATTGGCTTATTAACACACCATTTTATAAAACTAAAGCTTTGTCCTGATTGTTACTACATTTGTTAGTATTCATTGGATTAGTTGAAAATTATACATTTCCCATTTGATGTATGGTGAAAGTCTGACTTAAATAACTATGGTATGGTGCTAATCAAAGAAAATGATTGTGAGTTTGCTTAATGGAGATAAGTTCCCAGACACATTGAGAGGAAGCAATGTACGTTAAGTGTGTGGTTTCTACCATTGACTATATATGCCCTAATCAATGGTAGAATTCAGTGGTAGAAATGCTTGGCTTGCTGTGTGGGTTTCTTTCCCTTGGGAATGCCACACATTCCATAGAGATTTGAGGGTGACATGCAGCTGGTTCCTACTCCAATTCTCAATGGGATTACACAACCAGGAAGTCTGAATGTACACACACACACACACACACACACACACACACACACACACACACACACACACACACACACAATCTGCATTACAGAAAATTCACTCATGGATTTCGGTTGCTACACAGACATACAGTAGCTACAATACAGGTGTGTAGTAACTTGATGTTTAGTAGTGCTATGATACAGATGTAGAATCTTAATTTGTTCACTCTTTTGTTGCTTAGAATGTTTCTGCACCGCAGGAAATGCAGATGAGCTTCGTGATTGACATAAATTCATGGAAAAACCACACAAACACATAACCACCAATCAAGCACCATTATGGACTAAATGTTTAAATCCTGCTGCTGTGGGATTATTTTGCTGTGACAATATAGGTCAAAATAAGATCCAACATCTGCACACGTTCATGAACTTACAGATTGATGTGTCAAATGACCCTGGAAAGTGCCTGAGGATCCCTCCCAAAGCTACCCAGAGCCGGTTAGGGGAAGATAAATCTTAGCTCTCTTTCCACATAAATTAAGTCAGGGCCTTTAATGACATAATGATACAATGATAATAAGGGCTATGCAAGCAATGTGGCTTAGCCTGAATATTTGCAAGGGGACACTGGGGGAAGGAGAGAGAGAGGGAGAGACAGAGAGAGGCAGAGTGAGATAAAGGAAAAGTAAACGTGAGAAGAGCAACTATTATAAGAAGAGAGCCCCCTGTACAGACAGTCTGACGCCAGATGGCTTCTTGTAATAAATATTCAACCTTAACTCTGTTCCCATGTAGTTTTTTTTCCTCCTCTTTTTGTATGGCTGCCAGCACACCCACACGGATCTGGGCCAGCCAAATGATTACAGTAGAACAAACAAAAAAAGTGCAAAGGAGGAAACGGGCCGACAGAGTCCTGTACACAGTGAGATAGGGCGGCAGTATGTGCTGAAAGCCCTACATTTTTGTATGTGGGAAAGTTAAAACTGTGGGAGGAACAGAAAAGAGAGAGGAGGGAAAAGAATGGAGGGAATGGAGGGAGAGAGGGAGAGAGGGAAGGGAGGGAGAGAGGGAAGGGAGGGAGGGAGAGAGGGAAGGGAGGGAGAGAGGGAAAGGAGGGATAGAGGGAAGGGAGGGAGAGAGGGAAGGGAGGGAGAGAGGGAAAGGAGGGAGAGAGGGAAGGGAGGGAGAGAGGGAGAGAGGGAAAGGAGGGAGAGAGGGAAGGGAGGGAGAGAGGGAAGGGAGGGAGAGAGGGAAGGGAGGAAGGGAGAGAGGGAAGGGAGGGAGAGAGGGAGAGAGGGAAAGGAGGGAGAGAGGGAAGGGAGGGTGAGAGGGAAGGGAGGGAGGGAGAGAGGGAAGGGAGGGAGAGAGAGAAGGGAGGGAGAGGGAGAGAGGGAAAGGAGGGAGAGAGGGAAGGGAGGGAGAGAGGGAAGGGAGGGAGAGAGGGAAGGGAGGGAGGGAGGGGGAGAGGGAAGGGAGGGAGAGAGAGAAGGGAGGGAGAGAGGGAAAGGAGGGAGAGAGTGAAAGGAGGGAGAGAGGGAAGGGAGGAAGAGAGGGAAGGGAGGGAGGGAGAGAGGGAAGGGAGGGAGAGAGAGAAGGGAGGGAGAGAGGGAGAGAGGGAAACACTGAACAGACAGTGTTGCAGCAGAGGCCAATAATTGTTTATATAGTGGAACTGTTTCTGATGTTGTATGATTAAGAAATCCTTGTAAAACAGCATATTTGTAGTTGTGGAGTGCATGTGGACATGGGTTCCCTAAGGTATTTGTCCGCGCCCTGCGGAAATCTAATTAGCATAAAACAAAAATCCCCATAAAAATCGGTCAGTTTAAACTAGAATCTCCTCTCCTGAGACTCTCATGAACACGATGGTGTTCTCCGTTTTTCTCTATGACCTCCACAAGTGTCAAGAGACACTGCCGGTCTGCCAACTTTTGTCTTTAGCGTCCGAACCGTTTGCGCTACACACTAATCTGTGCAAAGGTGAGACTCTCACAAACATTTACATGTCGGTTGTTTTGCTCCAGGATGCCCACTGGCCTCAAAAGACTCATCTGAAAGTCCCTTTGGTACCAGTTGAAAAAAAATGTACTCTATATATGTAAAATAATATATATATACTGTATATGTTTCCTGATCTTTTTTATATCTCTCAGATATAGGAGAGACAATTCAGAACAAACCTCATTTAATCTTTTTTTTGGACAATCTCTTCCATGTAGTGAATCTTTTATTCAATGCATTTGTATGAGTTAGTAGATGTCAGACCAAAAACAAAAGAGTTATACATACCAGTAGAAGCTTTGGACACACCTACTCATTCAAGGGTTTTTCTCATTTGTACTACTGTATTTTCTATATTGTACAATAATAGTGAAGACATCAACATTATGAAATAGCACATATGGAAACACGTAGTAAGCAAAATATTTTTATATTTGAGATTCTTCAACGTAGCCACCCTTTGTCTTGATGACAGCTTTGCACACTCTTGGCATTGTCTCAACCAGCTTCACCTGGAATGCTTTTCCAACAGTCTTGAAGCAGTTCCCATATATGCTGAGCACTTGTTGGCTGCTTATCCTTCACTCTGCAGTTCAACTCATCCAAAACCATCTCAACTGGTTTGAGGTCAGCTGATTTGTTTGTTGACTTCTATAACTGTAAAAGACTTGGTTTCATGCATGTTAACATCAGAAGCCTCCTCCCTAAGTTAGATTTTTTCACTGCTTTTGCACACTCCGCCAACCCTGATGTCCTAGCCATGTCTGAATCCTGGCTTAGGAAGGCCACCAAAAATTCTGACATTTCCACCCCTAACTACAACATTTTCCGCCAAGATCGAACTGCCAAAGGGGCTGGAGTTGCAATCTACTGCAGAGACAGCCGGCAGAGTTCTGTCATGCTATCCAGGTCTGTGCCCAAACTGTTTGAGCTTCTACTAGCTTCTACTTCTACAAAAATCCACCTTTCCAGAAATAAGTCTCTCACCGTTGCCGCTTGTTACAGAACCGCTCAGGCCCCAGCTGTGCCCTGGACACCATATGTGAATTAATTGCCCCCCATTTATCTTCAGAGTTTGTACTGTTAGGTGACCTAAACTGGGATATGCTTAACACCCTCACCGTCCTACAATCTAAGCTAGATGCCCTCAATCTGCCCCAAATTATCATGGAACCTACCAGGTACAACCCCAAATCCGTAAACACGGGCACCCTCATAGATATCATCCTGACCAACTTGCCCTCTAAATACACCTCTGCTGTGTTCTACCAGGATCTCAACAATCACTGCCTCATTACCTGCATTCGTAATGGGTCCGCGGTCAAATGACCACCCTTCACCACTGTCAAACGCTCCCTAAAACACTTTAGCGAGCAGGCCTTTCTAATCGACCTGGCCCTGGTATCCTGGAAGAATATTGACCTCATTCCGTCAGTAGAAGATACCTGGTTATTCTTTAAAAGTGCTTTCCTCAACATCTTAAATAAGCATGCCCCATTCAAAAAATGTAGAACCAGGAACAGATAAAGCCCTTGGTTCACTCCAGACCTGACTGCCCTTGACCAGCACAAAAACATCCTGTGGTGTTCTACATTAGCATCGAATAGCCCCCGCGATATGCAACTGTTCAGGGAAGTTTGGAACCAACATACACAGGCAGGAAAGCCTAGGCTAGCTTTTTCAAACAGAAATGTGCATCCTGTAGAACAAACTCACAAAAGTTATGGGACACTGTAAAGTCCATGGAGAATAAGAGCACCTCCTCCCAGCTGCCCACTGCACTGAGGCTAGGAAACACTGTCACCACCGATAAATCCACGATAATTGAGATTTTCAATAAGCATTTTTCTACGACTGGCCATGATTTCCACCTGGCTACCCCTATCCTGGTCAACAGCTCTGCACCCCCCACAGCAACTTGCCCACGCCTCCCCATTTCCCCTTCACCCATATCCAGATAGTTGACATTCTGAAAGAGCTACAAAATCTGGACCACTACAAATCAGCTTGGCTAGACAATCTAGGCCCTCTCTTTCTAAAAGGATCTGTTGCAATTGTTGCAACCCCTATTACTGGCCTGTTCAACCTCGCTTTCGTATCGTCTGAGGTCTCCAAAGATTGGAAAGCTGCCGTGGTCACCCCCTTCTTCAAAGGGGAAGATACCCTAGACCCAAACTGTTACAGACCTATATCTATCCTATCCTGCATTTTTAAGGTCTTCGAAAGCCAAGTTAACAAACAGATCACCGACCATTTTGAATCCCACCGTACCTTCTCCGCTATGCAATCTGGTTTCCGTTTCTGGTCAGGGGCCCACCTCAGCCACGCTCAAGGTCCTAAACAACAGAATAACCGTCATCGATAAGAGAAAATACTGTGCAGCCATATTCATCTACCTGGCAAAGGCATTCAATACGGTCAATCACCGCATTCTTATCAGCAGACTCAACAGCCTTGGTTTCTCAATTGACTGCCTTGCCTGGTTCACCAACTACTTCTCAGACAGAGATCAGTGTGTCAAAACGGAGGGACTGTTGTCCGGACCTCTGGCAGTCTCTTTGCGGGTGCCACAGGGTTCAATCTTCGGGCCGACTCTTTTCTCTGTATACATCAAGGATGTCACTCCTTCTGCTGGTGATTCTCTGATCCACCTCTACGCAGAAGACACCATTCTGTATGCTTCTTACCCTTCTTTGGACACTGTGTTAACTAACCTCCAGACGAGCTTCAATGCCATTCAACTCTCCTTCCATGGCCTCCAACTGCTCTTAAATGCAAGTAAAACTAAATGCATGCTCTTCAACTGATCGCTGCACGCACCTGCCCTCCCGTCTAACATCACTATTCTGGATGGATCTGATTTAGAATATGTGGACAACTACAAATACTTAGGTGTCGGGTTAGACTGTAAACTCTCCTTCCAGTCTCATATTAAGCATCTCCAATCCAAAACTAAATCTAGAATAGGCTTCCTATTTCACAACAAAGCATCCTTCACTCATGCTGCTAAACATACCCCCGTAAATCGGACTATTCTACCAATCCTTGACTTCGGCGATGTCATTTACAAAATAGCCTCCAACACTCTACTCAGCAAATTGGATACAGTTTATTGCAGTGCCATCCGTTTGGTCACCAAAGTCCCATATACTACCCACCATTGCGACCTGTATGCTCTTGTAGGCTGGCCCTCACTTCATATTCGTCGACAAACCCACTGGCCCCAGGTCATCTATCAGCCTTTGCTAGGTAAAGCTCCGCCTTATCTCAGCTCACTGGTCACCATAGCAGCACCCACCCGTAGCACGCGCTCCAGCAAGTATATTTCACTGGTCACCAAAGCCAATTCCTACTTTGGCCACCTTTCCTTCCAGTTCTCTGCTGCCAATGACTGGAACAAACTGAAAAAAATCACTGAAACTGGAGACTCATATCTCCCTCCCTCACTAACGCAGTTTACAATTCAGTGCACCTGTACATAGCCCATCTGTAAATAGCCCACCCAACTACCTCATCCCCATATGTTTTTTTCCCTCTCCTTTGCACCCCTGTATCTCTACTTGCACATTCATCTTCTGCACATCTGTTTAATTGCTAAATTGTTACTATTTCGCCACTATGGCCTATTTATTGCCTTACCTTCCTAATCTTACTTCATTTGCACACACTGTATATAGACTTTTCTATTGTGTTATTGAATGTATGTTTCTTCATTCCTTGTGTAACTCTGTGTTGTTTGTGTCGCACTGCTTTGCTTTATCTTGGCCAGTTCGCTGTTGTAAATGAGAACTTGTTCTCAACTGGCCTACCTGTTAAGGATCTATGGGATCGGTGTCCCTATACAGGGACAGTTGTTGCTAACGTGCGCTAATGTGACTAGAACTTTCCAGGACATAGACATGTCTTATATTGGCAGAAAGCTTAAGTTATTGTTCATCTATCCGGGGTGTCCAATTTACAGTAGCTATTACAGTGAACAAATACCATGCTATTGTTTGAGGAGAGTTTACAACAACAAAAAACTTTCATCATGGCACCTGGTTTGATACATTCACCTCTGAAGGTAAATAACGTACTTATATTAAGTAATCTCGCTCTGATTTGTCATCCTGAGGGTCCCAGAGATAACATGTAGCATAGTTTTGTTTGATAAAATCTATTTTTATGTAGAAATGTAGGAACTGGGTTCTACAGTTTGATCCCCTGTTTATATGTTCTTTTACCAGATCTAATGTGTTATCAATTACATTAATTAAAATGTAATAAAATTAATTTCACAATAATTTCACCTATATTAATTTCACATTTCCACAAACTTAAAAGTGTTTCCTTTGAAATGGTGTAAATAATATGCATATCCTTGCTTCAGATCCTGAGCAACAGGCAGCTACAGGATATTTAATTTTTGTCAGAAATGGAAAACAAGCATATGATCCTTAGATAACTGTTCATGTTCAAAACTGTGCACTTTCCTCAAACAATAACATGGTATTATTTCACTGTAATAGACATTGTAAATTGGACAGTGCAGTTAGATTAACAAGAATTTAAGCTTTCAGCCAATATCAGACATGTCTATGTCCTGGGAAATGTTATTGTTACTTAGAACCTCATGCTAATTGCATTAGCCTACGTTAGCTCAACTGTCCCGTGGAAGAGACACCAATCCCGAATAAGTTTTTAACTAGCTAAGGAGTATGCTTAACTAGCTAAGGAGTATTCTTAACTAGCTAAGGAGTATGCTTAAATAGCCAAGGACTATGCTTAACTAGCCAAGGAGTATGCATAACTAGCTAAGGATTATACTTAACTAGCCAAGGAGTATGCTTAACTAGCTAAGGATTATGCTTAACTAGCCAAGGATTATGCTTAACTAGCCAATGATTATGCTTAACTAGCCAAGGAGTATGCTTAAATAGCCAAAGAGTATGCTTAGCCATCCAAGGAGTATGCTTAACTGGCCAAGGAGTGTGCTTAACTAGCCAAGGAGTATGCTTAACTAGCTAAGGAGTATGCTTAACTAGCCAAGGAGTATGTTTAACTAGCCACGTATTATGTTTAACTAGCCAAGGAGTATGCTTTACTAGCTAAGGAGTATGCTTAACTAGCTAAGGATTATGCTTATTTAGCTGAGGAGTATGCTTAACTAGCCAACGACTGTGCTTAACTAGCCAAGGAGTATGCTTAACTAGCCAAGGAAAGAAAGAAGCCACATCCCCCAACAACATTTGTTTTTCAAGCGTGATAACTTGTAGTGGATGCTGTGAATTCACAATATTCTGATCTCTTTTTAGTTCTTTGTTCTCAACAATTGCAAGGAGCCGGGCATTGAAGAGCCTCCATGGGTTTTCTCTTTGTTATTTTTGGATGACAGTATTTCAGGGTCAAGTTCAAAGACTTTTGTTTCAGGATAATTTGACAAATGAGCCAACACAACAATGTCTGTGATAAAATAAATGCTGAAAGTTCAGTAAAGCACTTAAATATTTGGTGAGACCACCAACACTTCACTTCATTGGGGCCACACTGTGTGTGTGTGTGTGTGTGTGTGTGTGTGTGTGTGTGTGTGTGTGTGTGTGTGTGTGTGTGTGTGTGTGTGTGTGTGTGTGTGTGTGTGTGTGTGTGTGTGTGTGTGTGTGTGTGTGTGAGTGAGTGTGTGTTTTATTTATCTGGTCTCTGGTTGTTTTGATAAACCCACTAACATGAGGCTAACTTTTCCTCAAGAACATGTTATTCTCAATTAGGAAAGGGCAACAGACTCGTAATGGTGAGGATTTGACTATTTCTTTAGTGCTATCGCAGCCATCAATGGCCTAGCTGTGATGCCAAACCAAATCTTCCTTCCTGTTTCTGCTTCCCAAACCCAGGGCTCTGTTTAGTAGAAAGAAAACGTTTCGAAATAGAGAGATACTGCCTAACCTTGTCCATTGAGGAATCAGATTTGTACTTTCAGATTTGCTACGGTGTGCCATAATGAACACATCCCAGGTGATCTTCAGCAGCTGAACAGACAATCTTACCCAGAATCCTCCATTGACCTGGCTCAGACCCTCTTTCCTTGCTTTAATTCCTTCTTAGTCTTTGTATTTTTTTGCCTGAGGAAACCAACCGTGGCAGCGAGGCAAATAATGTGGAATTAAAAACGAAATTCTTCAGGCCTTATCCTAGCAACAGGCTCATCACCATCTGTTCAGAGAAACACAGCTAGAGTGGCTGTCATTATGGTGCAACAGTCTTTGTGCCTCCTCCATCACCTGTGAGAGGAACAGGAGATGCAGACAGACAGATCCCTCTACCCCTTCCTATTTTTTTTCTGTCTTTAAGATAAACTATCCTTATTAAAATGTTCAATGCCCTCACCCCTCCCTTTCCCTTCCATAGGAATATTCATAGTTCAATATTGGGAAATTAGTCTGTCTGCTGAGGGATTTGACAAATACGACCGGCTTTCACAGGAAAATATTTTGCCACATTTTTCTTGATGTGAAAATGATGACATTGAAATGAATCTGTCAGAATTTATGGACAGCGAATACACGTTGGTTGAAACTAATGCGTATCTATAAGCTAAGTGTGTGTGTGTGTGTGTGTGTGTGTGTGTGTGTGTGTGTGTGTGTGTGTGTGTGTGTGTGTTGACGCTGTATTTAAGCCCAAGTGATAAACAAGTTTAGATGGGTGCCATTAGCTCCTTGCACTGTATAATGACCTCGTAATCATTTTAAATAGCAATTTTGCTTTCCAAGGTGTGTGCCACACCGCAGCTTTTGCAAAAGCCCCCTAATTCATTCTAACAGGAATCATTATTTAATCTCTGCCATCCAAACAGCTCTCTCACCGTAGCGACACCCCCGCTTCCATCCAGACCCTAATAACCAGACCTGGGTTGACTGTGTGTGTCTACTGCTCATCGCCATCACTGTGTTATCACAGGAATGCTCAAATAAGGCTTATATCTCCATGCACAAGTAAGACAGACAGGGGAAGTAGAGATGGATAACTATTTTACAGAGCAGCTTATTTCATTTCCTGATTATATAGTTTGCCTAAATTCCTGTCCCCTCGTTCATTGGTTCACCTACCTGAAACATTTTAGCAGCCCAATCCTAACAGGTCCTGCGTTAGGGCCAGGCCATTTCTGAGGGGTCTAAACAAACTCCTTCCACATGACTAAAAAGGAAGTCGCAAAATATTTGGTGAGCAGATAATGCCTGCCCTGAGCCCCAGTAGAGGCGAGGTATTATCTCCCCGGTTGACATTAGCTATGAGGAAATCTAACCCTCCCTGAGTTTTTGTTCCCACTCATAACAAACCTGTTGGCTGTCTAGGTTTATCATTCTCACAGATCTAAACAGCACAGGGAAGAGGGAACTGACCGAGAGAAGCCCCTGGTACACAGGAAGGACTTAATTCACACAGAATTAGTACACAACTTGCAATTTAGACAGCTGCCTACATCCTTGTTAGACCAGGCCTAGTTCGCTGTGTGTGTCAATTAAAGGCCCTGTATGTGTTTTGGTGGTTCTTGTCATGATACGTATTACTCTTTTTATCAGTCAAATAGAATCTGTTTGGACTGGGATTCTTTTTGGTTTCATGTATGGGTGAAAGCTCTACTTTCTAGAAGTGAACTGTCACACAAAAAAAATCAAAAAGGTTTATATTGTGATGAGTTGGGTTGCATTTAGTAAAGTAAATACCGCACATTTCTAGGACCCTTGCCATGGACTAATAAAAACCTAAATAGCCTTAATACCATGTGAGTGAACGTGCTGGAGAGATTGATTAACTTAAGAGTGACCCTTGAAAATATATACTCTCATTTACAACTAGATTTAATGAAATGAACTAAAAAAGGAGAATGCAGGGCAGAGTAGTTGTAACCTCTCTGGGGAAATGTTGCTTTCTGAATCCCAGGTCTATGATAAAAATGGATTTACAGTCTGATTGAAATAGACTGATGACATGTGAGTTTTCTTCATATGTTTGCTTGAGTTTTTTCTCCAAAAAACCTGAAAATTGTTTTCAATCTTTTTTTTTTAAGAATAGAAGCTGATTAGCAATACCAACTAGTATAAAACGGTTTGGGCTTTTTGTGTTGTGGTGTATTACATTAGGCATATTGTAATGAAGGAGGCAGGGCTGAACAAGGGAATGCAGATGTCTCTTCATCAGCAGCAAAAGAGGCGGACCCCACCTTTAATGACAAGGTAAAGGGGCTTTGATGACTGAATTAATTCCTAATCCTTTGGCACAAACCTCTCAACACGACCAGAGCCTTGTAGTGGGAGGTACTTCCTCAGACTTCTAAGAGATTTCCTGAAGGCATGCATAACATGCTCAAGACTTTTTGTTGCTGATCCAAATCAGATTTTTATTTTTCATTTTTTTTGCCCAGAAGCCACTTAAAGGCAACTTTGTTCAATTGATTAAGTCTGGGGTAAATTGGTCATAATGTGTGACTATCTTATGTTACATTATTATATTTTAAAAGCCATCCCCCACTTTCCCCCTTCTCTCCATGCCAAATGTGAAGCTAAGCCTTATAGTGTAACTTGATTTCACTGTAACCAGCTTGCGAATTACAGGGGACCAGGTGGGGGGGGGGGGGGGCTCAGCCCTTCAAATGAGACATGAGCTCCCTTAAACGCAACCAAAGTTAAAAAAAAATGTTGCGGGGGTCTCTTCTCCTATTTGTTTAAAATGCAATTTTGTACTGCTACAGTGGTAAGTATGAAAATTCCAAATTAAACGAACACCCCCACCTTTCTGTCGTGGTTAAAACCAGTGACAGTTGGTTCAGGTTCTTTCAATCACATTCATCTCTCTACTCAGCTTGTCTGCCTCTGTCTGTCGTGCGCTTTCGCTAGCAAACTTGCAACAATTGTATCCACAAGGTCCAGCTTGGTAGCGAACTTGCAACATTACCATCTGGGTCCAGTACTCTAGCAAACTTGGGTATCACTTTACCATAGGTGTCCTTATTCATTCATTTCTAAAGTATTTATAACAGCTATATAACATATTATAACATTTGTCATAAGCTGTCATAAGTCGTGTAAAATAGTTATGAGTAATGGTATACAATGTTATAAAAGTAGTTATAATGGTTGTTATAGATGACTGTTCATCCTATTGTCATATGCTCTAATGTCAACTGTTAATAACAATTGCTATTACACAGACTGCGTGGCAACTTACGTCAAATGTTATTACATATTACATGGTGTTATATCATTTACCAAACTCTGTTTCACATTATCACATTGAAGGGAATGATGGGCGTCATAACCATGTCATATGCTGTTATAGTGTGCACAAACACCTTAAGTAAAGTTAAATTAATTTGAGGTGTTATAAAACAGTTATAAATGTGCTTAATACCACACGACGAGTTGAGAGTATCACAAAACCACGCAGGATCTCAAAGAAACATGGACAAACGGGAGCAATGAACGTATCAAACTCTGGGGCACAACAGAATTTGCGACAGCTGTGAAAAAAGGAAGTTTTTGACATAAATGGGGAAGGTAGCTAGCTCACTAAGAAATTGCAACATGTAGCTCTCTGGGAACAGGGTTGGAGAGCCCTGCTCTACACAATCCAAACACACTGGGGTTTTTTTACACTCATTTGAAAGTATTGGCACTGGGCTCCCGAGGGGCGCAACGGTTTTTAGGCACTGCATCTCAGTGCTTGAGGCGTCACTACAGATACACTGGTTCATATCCAGGCTGTATCACAACCAGCCGTGATTGGGAGTCCCATAGGGTGGTGCACAATTGGCCCAGCGTCGTCCGGGTTTGGCCGGTGTAGGCCGTCATTGTAAATAAGAATTTGTTCTTAACTGACTTGCCTAGTTACCCCTCCTGTTATGTTGTGTTTCAATTTGGCCCATATCCACTTTTCAGTTGTCTAAAATACTAGTTAACCTCTCTTTTTCTCCATGAAATTAAAGTACATTTCCTCATTTAGGGACATAAACCCAACTTCAAAATGTGTTGTGGAGTGTCTGCGTAGATTTTGTATCCAAACATGATGTTGTGGGTCATTTTGACCCGGAGGTGTTCATGTGTATAGATATTTGCACCTGTCCAAAATAAAGTGTCTTTGACGTATTTTGTTTTGACTGGTTGTGGTTGCACTTTTATGTTTGGGTGAAAAGGAGTTTCCCCAAGCGTCTCCTTCTCAGTGTGAGAGCAGCAGATCTCTGACACAGACACTCAAAAATGAGCTCCAAAAGATTTTTGGTCAATGAAGCGTTTTTGAAATCAAATATTCTTGTATTTCTTCTTTTTGAAAGTCAAAATAAAGTTTTGACCATTTTTACTTGATTCTTTGACTGTCTTGAGTGTGTTTAAACGGTGCGGGTCAATCTGACCCATACCACAATGGACGTAATTGTTTTTCAGCAAAGCACAAGGGTTAAATAAAGGTTAAATTTAATTTAGCACGCCATTCATTCACCTGTATGGTCATGACATGAGCAATAGCAGCCCCACTGTGCCCCCATCAATGCATAGCTAGCTTACTAAGTAGAGTGAGTGCTAGCTAAACTTAGCTAGTTAGCTACAGCAGGAGGAATCCCAAATTATAAAGCTGACTTTGCTGCACATCACACAATACATTCTCTTTCACATACACTTTATGCAATTGCTTTTTTATCATATTACACATTGTTTAACTAAATCTAACAAATGATATCTTTACATGTTCTTCACTGTTGGTTTGCCATGGGTTGATCATCTCCCTTCCCATGTGTCATTGTTGTTATGATGGTAAGTCCAACCCTTCTTCTTCATATTTCACCAATATGATTCGCTGATGAATTTTCAGCAGATCTGAAAACTTTCCATTTGTGTCAGCGAATCATATAGTTGAAACTTCATGGACTGTTTGGAGATACAATTAGAAGTTATTTAGAGCTCTTATTCCAGCTAATCATATCGCTGAATTGGAAGAAGAAAAGTGGGAAGAATATGTCTTCCTTTGCCTGCTACGTTAGGTTAGGACTAATATAACACTGGAGAAGAGACAGATGTCGGCTCATGTAGCTAGCAAACCTAGCCACAGCAAATAACATGGATAATAATAACGTTAGCTACTTATAGTTAAATAGATGAAAAGGCAATTGCGTTTAAAGTGTAAGTGAAAGAGGATGTTAAAATATAATGTGCTACAAAGGAAGTTTCCACCTGTAGCTAGTGAGGTTAGCTAGCTAGCACTAAAAGATGGCTAGGTAGCTAGCTAGCCATCGGTGGGTCAACAAAATGTTGCAAATGCAATACCAACATCAACTGCTTAGCTAGATAGCTAGTTACCTGACTAAGAAGTCATGTTTTCATAATATATTTGTCATTGAGTATGTTTACATGCACAGTGCCCCGACTTCTCTTTTTATGAAAAAGGTACATTTGTCAGCAAAATGCATCGATTAATTCAGGCTAGGCCTAATGACAATCGCAGAATGTCATTACATTTCGGGGTGTTTTGTAGCAGATGTCTCTTTCCCTTCATCAAATGGCGGATGCTGGAATTATTTTGGAGTGGACGAACGTGCACAGGTAGCCTACTTTTTTAAGTGATTAGTTTGACAATCAGATGAAAACATCATGACCTGTTGTGATTATGCCACATTAAAATGTTTACCATTAAAATGCATGTCTTTATTAGTTCCATAGATGTCATAGATGAATTCACACTGAGTGTAACTTTACCCTTATATATTAACACAGCTATTCTATGCATATTCCACATTTTTCATTGCAGGTATAGTATACCGACTATTTTCAATGCGTTTCTAGCAGTACTACTTACATTAAAATCCATGTCTGCAGTTTGTTTTAAACAAAGATGCAGAAGGACACTTCAAAATAATACACGTTTATCTTATCCATGTACACCACCATTTTAAAGCACTGTACTCAGTCTCCCACATTAAGCACTAACCTTTGAATGAAAGATCAGGCCTTAGATGGGTCGGAAATATGTGGTGAATAACAAAGCAAGTGGAGTACTTGTTAGTAATGTCATCCTGTTAGAGCTGAAACAAAGCTACACACATTTACAAAGCAGAGGAATTACGACCGTCTTGTCATTTGCACAGCAATTTTTCTCCTGAATACCTCGTTTTAGGCAGGAATTCATAAAAATTGCATGCGCTTCAGGTGCTGCAGAGTTCACCCTTTTCCACTCATCCCTGCCCGGAGCCATCGTTGCTCCCTTTCTTATTATCAGCTAATAATTATTTTTAATTCAAGCAAATTAGCAAACTTGACTGTGTTAGAAAGTCCAGAATCCTGCTGCGGGCAAAGAAGGGTCTAAATGGCAGAAATTCCACCCTGAGCAAAGACGCATGAAGCACAACATTGTGTCCACCACAAAAGCTGCTCTGTAGTTTTGGTCCTTTCTAATTGAATTAGCCCAAGAGGTAGCGCATTAATTTGCCAAGAATTCTTCTGATGCAGAAAGCTGCCCCTAGTGCAGAGAGGGGAGGAAGGGAGGAGAGAAGTAGGAGAGGCGAACCTTCATGCTGCAGCGATGTGGCTAAAGAGGAGGAAAAATAAAGGGACTTTCTGAGTGTTGGGGATGGCTGAACTGTGATCCTACACTGAGATCTTGCTGTTTTTATTACACCATTTTTGTAACTTGTAAGACCAGGATTGGTATACAGTACATCATTGTTGTCAATGTGATATATCTATTTATTGACAACATTTAAGAATTAATTAAACACAAATCAAACCGCCCCCCACCCTAAAAAAATGTGAATGCTTGAAGTCTTGCCATAGTTTAATAACATTCCCACTAGATACACTTTCCTTTTAAACACTGTAGTTGTTGTATAACTGTGTCAGAAATTATGATGATATATAATTGAGTAAATGCATTTTTGAGAGGATTTTGGATTCTGAAATACACTGTTGTCAAAGAGAGAGGCCTCAGTTTTATCCGAGACAGTAAACTGTGTCAGCAAGAATAATGTACAATGCAACTGAATCAGTACATCAGTTCAACATACATCATTAAAGCCTTTGCTCCTCTGTTGGACAGATATTCTTGGTTTACAATATCTAGACATTGTCTATCATAAATTGAACTATAGTACATTATTCTGGGATAGATTCTGGACATACTAAAGATCTGTCTTCAATCACATTGCTATTAAGTTCTCCTGATTGTCCTTGCATAGAAAATGAAATGTTCCATTGCGATAAACTAGCTCTAATCATGATAATGTGCATTTTTAAAATGTAATTTAATTATCATGCAACCTTTCAGACAAGTGTATATTGAGAGCATTTGATAGTATTAATTTGTGCGCTATCGCAGAGCGGTCCCTTTGATAATCTTTCATCGCAAGACACTCTTCCCTGATTATACCAAAGTGAAGAGGTCCACACCATAGTTATAAAAAGATCACGTCACATCTTGCAATTAGAGCACTTCCAATTGTTCTCCCCATAAGAGGGACCCTACAGTGTAGCATTTAGTATGCAATGTGCTCCATTTGGCTTAGTCACCATGGTATATACTTTTTGGCTGTCTGACATTCTGTCAGTGGTGACCCGTCATTCAGGGCAGGTGGGGCAGAGCCACATACAAACATGGTCTCTTTTTTGCTTTCTTTAGTAAGGCATTTATGCTGTTGCATAAATTATGTAATATGCCAGGGAGATGTGTATACTGTAGCTCATAAAGTAATACTAAGTGTATGTTGTGTAGTAAGCTGTTAGTAGCCAATTGTGCCTCACCCTAATAATTTGGTCCCTTTTCCCCACATCATTTTGCCTACTGTTCTGACTTCGTGGTGCACATGTAGCCTATAGCTTGTTTTAGAGAAATGTCATCATCAAATATTGAAAGAGCTTTCATTGTCTGCTTATATGTCCCCTTTATTTATCTTACTGTTCTGACTTGGTGGACAGGGAGAATACTGTAAGAACGGCCCATGTTCTGAATTCTGATGCTGTACATTTCAAAAGTGCTGAACAAATAATTATATTGACTACGTCCATCCTAGCTCACTCTTATCTGGTTGTTGTCACCTTATACCACAGTTTGTACGTCTCAATAGTTGAAACCACATTTCTTTAAGCAAGTCAGCCATATCAGCTACTGTATGTTTGTTTTTTTAAAGGCAGTAAATGAGTCTGAATGAACTGTTTCACTGCCAGAGAAGGCTCCGGTGGTAGCCTGGTGTAACAATGGTAAGGTCTTGGGACTGCTGTTGGGACAGCTTGATGTAGGCCCTAACAGTTTGTGGGCACCGTTTGTCATCGTTATAGTCCAATTAATGTATTGTTTAGTGTTGTGTAGTGACTTTGCTGGCATGCATCTAAATTCCTCCACCAAGACGTAAATGCTAATATTGCCACTGCATACTGTACATGCCCAATCCAGTGTACTTTGTTTCTCACTTAACACTTCACCTGAAACCGTTCCTCAAAACACATCAAAAGTGGACTTAGAATAGAAGCTCACTTTGTCTTCAAGGGGAGGTATGGAGAGTATCAAGTTAACTCTGGATATGCAACACGCAGCTCAACCTTACGCGATCCATTTTGTGAGAGTATGGCACAGTTAAGGTATCTATAATTAATATAACTCACAGCCCACTACGTCTTGTGAACACGGGTTGTGAAGAGTGGTGCATTTGTTTCGTACACAAGCAATGTTTGTTTTGCCTCTCCCATAGGCAGACATCGCTGCATTGATGTCGTCCCTGGCCCTTTTTGTCCACGAGACTAGGTACATATCCACCGGAGAGGTAAAAGCATGAGTATGTACAAGAGATCCGGGGCTCAACAAGATGAATTATTTACAGGAGTATGTTTGAACAGGTACGGAAATAATCCTCCAGGAAAGCGAGAGTGGATATCTTTCTCACCATCACTCTCTATCTCTCTCTCTCTTTTACTGTCTCTGTCTCCCTCTCTTTCCCTTTCTGTCTCACACCATCTCTCTTTCTTCCTCTCTATCTCTCTCTCTCTTTTACTGTCTCTGTCTCCCTCTCTTTCCCTTTCTCTCTCACACCATCTCTCTCTCTTTCTCTCTTCCTCTCTCTCTCTTTCTTCCTCTCTATCTCTCTCTCTCTCTCTCTTTTACTGTCTCTGTCTCTGTCTCCCTCTCTTTCCCTTTCGCTCTCACACTATCTCTCTCTCTTTCTCTCTTTCTCTCTCTCTCTTTCTTCCTCTCTATCTCTCTCTCTCTTTTACTGTCTCTGTCTCCCTCTCTTTCCCTTTCCCTTTCTCTCTCTCTCTCTCTCTCTCTCTCTCTCTCTCTCTCTCTCTCTCTCTCTCTCTCTCTCTATCTCTCTCTCTCTTTTACTGTCTCTGTCTCTGCCTCCCTCTTTCCCTTTCTCTCTCACACCATCTCTCTTTCTTTCTCTCTTCCTCTCTCTCTCTTTCTTCCTCTCTATCTCTCTCTCTCTTTTACTGTCTCTGTCTCTGTCTCTGTCTCCCTCTCTTTCCCTTTCCCTTTCTCTCTCTCTCTCTCTCTCTCTCTCTCTCTCTCTCTCTCTCTCTCTCTCTCTTTTACTGTCTCTGTCTCTGCCTCCCTCTTTCCCTTTCTCTCTCACACCATCTCTCTTTATTTCTCTCTTTCTCTCTCTCTCTTTCTTCCTCTCTATCTCTCTCTCTCTTTTACTGTCTCTGTCTCTGTCTCTGTCTCCCTCTCTTTCCCTTTCTCTCTCTCTCTCTCTCTCTCTCTCTCTCTCTCTCTCTCTCTATCTCTCTCTCTCTTTTACTCTCTCTGTCTCTGCCTCCCTCTTTCCCTTTCTCTCACACCATCTCTCTCTCTCTTTATTTCTCTCTTTCTCTCTCTCTCTTTCTTCCTCTCTATCTCTCTCTCTCTTTTACTGTCTCTGTCTCTGTCTCTGTCTCCCTCTCTTTCCCTTTCTCTCTCTCTCTCTCTCTCTCTCACTCTCTCTCTCTCTCTCTATCTCTCTCTCTCTTTTACTCTCTCTGTCTCTGCCTCCCTCTTTCCCTTTCTCTCACACCATCTCTCTCTCCCTTTCTCTCTCTCTCTCTCTCTTACTCTCTATCTCTCTCTCTCTTTTACTGTCTCTGTCTCTGCATCCCTCTTTCCCTTTCTCTCTCACACCATCTCTCTCTCTTTCTCTATCTCTCTCTCTCTCTCTCTCTCTCTCTCTCTCTCTCTTTTACTGTCTGTCTCTGCCTCCCTCTCTTTCCCTTTCTCTCTCACACCATCTCTCTCTCTCTCTCTCTCTCTCTCTCTCTCTCTCTTTTACTGTCTGTCTCTGCCTCCCTCTCTTTCCCTTTCTCTCTCACACCATCTCTCTCTCTCTCTCTCTCTCTCTCTCTCTCTCTCTCTCTCTCTCTCTCTCTTTTACTGTCTGTCTCTGCCTCCCTCTCTTTCCCTTTCTCTCTCACACCATCTCTCACACCATCTCTCGCTCTCTCTCTCTCTCTCTCTCTCTCTCTCTCTCTCTCTCTTTTACTGTCTCTGTCTCTGCCTCCCTCTTTCCCTTTCTCTCTCACACCATCTCTCGCTCTCTCTCTCTCTCTCTCTCTCTCTCTCTCTCTCTCTCTCTCTTTTACTGTCTGTCTCTGCCTCCCTCTTTCCCTTTCTCTCTCACACCATCTCTCTCCCTTTCTCTCTCTCTCTCTCTTTCTCCGTCTCTCTCCCTCCAACCTGGGAAAGTAGTAATATAGTAAACGTAAACTTGTCTCCCTCCATTTAGTGCATGTTATGTTTCGTATTGGAACGTATTTCATTTGTGGAGATCCATCACTTCATTAAAATATGTTTACGAATTACCATTCATATGATAAGTTACGAAAGTAAATGTGTACAATATTTTAGTCATTTGCAAGACAAATCAAATAAAATACATTTTTATTGGTCACATACACATGGTTAGCGGATGTTAATCCGAGTGTAGCGAAATGTTTGTGCTTCTTAGTTCCGACACTGCAGTAATATCTAACAAGTAATCGAACAAATTCACAACGAATACCTTATACAAACAAATTTAAAGGGATGATTAAGAAAATTTTCATATAAATATATGGATGAGCGATGGCCGTGCGGCATAGGCAAGATGCTGTAGATGGTAGAGAATACAGTATATATGAGACGAGCAACATATGATATGTAGACAATATTAAAGTGGCATTATTTAAAGTGACTAATGATACATTAATTAAATCCATTTAATCCATTTATTAAAGTGACCAGAGATTTGAGTCTGTATGTTGGCAGCAGCCACTCTATGTTAGTGATGGCTGTTTAACAGTCTGTGGCCTTGAGATAGAAGCTGTTTTTCAGTCTCTCGGTCTGAGCTTTGATGCACCTGTACTGACCCCGCCTTCTGGATGGTAGCAGGTTGAACAGGCAGTGGCTCGGGTGGTTGTTGTCCTTGATGATCTTTCTGGCCTTCCTGTGACATTGGGTGGTGTAGGTGTCCTGGAGGGCAGGTAGTTTTCCCCCAGTAATGCGTTGTGCAGACCGCACTACCTTCTGGAGAGTCTTGCGGTTGTGGGAGGAGCAGTTGCCGTACCAGGCGGGGATACAGCCCGACAGGATGTTCTCGATTGTGCATCTGTAAAAGTTTGTCAGTGTTTTAGATGAGAAGCCAAATTTCTTCAGCCTCCTGAGGTTGAAGAGGTGCTGTTGCGCATTCTTCACCATGCTGTCTGTGTGGGTGGACCATTTCAGTTTGTCCATGATGTGTACTGAGGAACTTAAAACTTTCCACCTTCTCCACTACTGTCCCGTAGATGTGGATGGGGGGATGCTCCCTCTGCTGTTTCCTGAAGTCCACGATCATCTCCTTTGTTTTGTTGATGTTGAGTGAGATATTATTTTCCTGACACCACACTCCGAGGGCCCTCACCTCCTCCCTGTAGGCCGTCTCGTCGTTGTTGGTAATCAAGCCTACCACTGTAGTGTCGTCTGCAAACTTGATGATTGAGTTGGAGGCGTGCATGGCCACGCAGTCATGAGTGAACAGGGAGTACAGGAGAGGGCTGAGAATGCACCCTTCTGGGGCCCCAGTGTTGAGGATCAGCGGGGTGGAGATGTTGTTGTTCCTACCTTCACCACCTGGGGGCGGCATGTCAAAGTCCAGGTGTCAGTTGCACAGGGCGGGGTCGAGACCCAGGGTCTCGAGCTTAATGACGAGTTTGGAGGGTAATATGGTATTAAATGCTGAACAGCATTCTTACATAGGTATTCCTCTTGTCCAGATAGGATATGGCAGTGTGCATTGTGCTGGCGATTGCGTCTTCTGTGGACCTATTGGGGCGGTATGCAAATTGGAGTGGGTCTAGGGTATCAGGTAGGGTGGAGGTGATATGATCCTTGACTAGTTTCTCAAAGCACTTCATGATGACAGAAGTGAGTGCTACGGGGTGCTAGTTATTTAGTTCAGTTGCCTTAGCTTAAGTGGGGACAGGGAAATTGTGGCCATCTTGAAGCATGTGGGCACAGCAGACTGGGATAGGGATTGATTGAATATGTTTGTGAACACACCAGCCAGCTGGTCTGCCCATGCTCTGAGGACGTGGCTAGGGATACCGTCTGGGCCGGCAGCCTTGCGAGGGTTAACACGTTTAAATGTTTTACTCACGTTGGCCAAGGAGAAGGAGAGCCCAAAGGCTTTGGTAGTGGGCCGTGTCAGTGGCACTGTATTGTCCTCAAAGCGAGCAAATAAGTTGTTTAATTTGTCTGTGAGCAAGACGTCAATATCCGTGATATCTTTTTGTAATCCGTGATTGACTGTTGACCGTGCCACATACGTCTCATGTTTGAGCCGTTTAATTGTGTCTCTACTTTGACTCTGTGCTGACGCTTTGCTTTTTTGATTGCCTTGAGGAGGGAATAGCTACACTGTTTGTATTCGGTCATGTTTCCGTTCGCCTTGCCATGATTAAAATCAGATTTCATACTCACAGTGGGTACAACATCACCGATGCACTTGCTAATAAACTTGCTCACTGAATCAGCGTATACGTCAATGTTATTGTCTGAGGATACCCGGAACATATCCCAGTCCAAGTGATCGAAGCAATCTTGAAGCATGGAATCCGATTGATCAGACCAGCGTTGGATAGACCCGAGCACGGGCGTTTCCTGTTTTAGTTTCTGTCTATAGGTTGGGAGCAACAACATGGAGTCATGGTCAGATTGCCGAAGGGAGGGCAGGGGAGGGCTTTGTATGCATTGCGGAAGTTAGAGTAGCAATGTTTGAGAATGCTACCAGCTCATGTCACGCTTTCGATATACTGATAGAATTTAGGAAGCCTTGTTCTCAGATTAGCTTTAATTTAAATCCCCATCTACAATAGATGCAGCATCAGGATATACGGTTTCCAGTGTACATAGAGTCCAGTAAAGTTCCCCCAGGACCATCCCTGGATTTACACGGCTGTGACTATAATCAAAGAGAATTCTCTTGGTAGATAATGCAGTCGGTATTTGATTATAAGGAATTCTAGGTCAGGTGAACAAAGGACTTGAGTTCCTGTATGTTGTTATGATTACACCATGAGTCCTTAATCATAAGGCATGCACCCCCGTCCTTCTTCTTACCAGAGAAATGTTAGCTTCTGTCGGCGCGATGCGTGAAGAAACCGGGTGGCTGTACCGACTCTGACAACATATCCCGAGTAAACCATGTTTTCCGAGAAACAGAGAACGTGACAATCTCTGATCTCTCTCTGGAAGGCAACTTGTGCCCTAATTTCATCCACCTTGTTGTCTAGAAATTGGACATTGGCGAGTAATATGCTCGGAAGAGATTGATGGTGTGCTCGCCTTCTAAGTCTGACCAGTATTCCTGGTCGTAATGTTGGTAACGTAATGTTGACGTCGCTTTTATATCCAATAGTTCTTCCCGGCTGTATGTAATAACACTTGAGATGTTCAGGGCTAACAATGTAAGAAATAATACATCAAAAAAACAAATTGCTGCATAGTTTCCTAAGGACCTGAAGCGAGGCGACCATCTCTGTCGGCGCCATATCATACGAATTCCATTTTGTTGTGGTTAATGTTAGCTAAGCTATGGGTTATGGGAGGTTAAGGGTAGGGTTAGAGGAAGAGTTAGCTAACATTCTTTGTAGTTCGAAAGTAGCTAAAAAAAAAGCAAGTATTTGCAAATTTAGCTAATTAGCTAAAAATTATAAAGTTGTCCTTGATGTGATTCAAACATGTAACCCTTGGGTTGCTAGGCATTCACATTAAACGCCCACCCATCCTCCCTGACCAACCTCCCTCTTTTCTTTTTAGTCTTAAAATCCCAGTGCGGTCAAAAATGTCATTTTCCTGTGTTTTATACACACTTTCACAATATGAGGTTGGAATAATACTGTGAAATTGTGAAAATTATGATAATGCCTTTTTTCTATTTGTTCAGTGTAACAGCTGTTTGAAAAGACTGCCTGAAATATGAGCCTGTCTTGCTATGATGGAGTTTTGGCCATCCATGGTGATGTCACTATGCAGTAAATTAGTTAATAGACCAATAAGAAAGAGATTTCCTAACCTCTCTGCCAATAACAGCTAATTTTAGTTTTCCCCTCCCCACTCAGACCACTCCCAGACTGTCTTAGCAAAATCCTTGCTTGAGAAATTGCCTTTTGCTACGAAACAACTTTTGTTTCTTTTTGAACATTTGAATTGAAAACAATAATAGAAAGGTACTTACTTGTTACCCAGAAATGATTTGATATTTTGATTTTAAAAAACAGCTGCATTGGACCTATGGGAACCATCTGTCTTATGTAACCATACCAAACGTAACAAAATGTATCATACTGATTAGAGTGTCACAGACTTACATTTAGTATGTTACGTCTAGTCTTTGAGGCCAGGCTGCTCCCTCTCCCACTCGTCTGTCACATCCTCCTAGACAACAACTTGTGAGTGAAGAGAGCGAGAGCTCTCTAAACATATCACCCCAGTGCAGGATAAAATATTAAAGGTTATTGGTTAGCGTGAGAGCATGCCCTCGGATAGCACTGAGAGGAGCAGGTAAACTTTCCTCTCTCTTTCAGGGTAGACAGGTTGAGATATCGGACACTAGTAAATATTAGATGCAAGTGTGTGTTAGCCAAGGATGTTCTCTTCTTGTTCATCTTCTTGGCTCAAGGTTCCCTGCATTTTACTCTTGGAATCAACTCAATTATAGAAGTATAATTTAGAAAATACATTTTAGTGTGAGACGTATATATACTTACCATTAAATCATCCATGACTTACCATTTACGCAGGATGTAAAAACCAAAGACATATGCCATCTCCCACATGATACACTACAGTGCCTTCCGAAAGTATTCGGCCCCCTTGAACTTTGCGACCTTTTGCCACATTTCAGGCTTCAAACATAAAGATATAAAACTGTATTTTTTTGTGAAGAATCAACAACAAGTGGGACACAATCATGAAGTGGAACAACATTTATTGGATATTTCAAACTTTTTTATCAAATGAAAAACTGAAAAATTGGGCGTGCAAAATTATTCAGCCCCCTTAAGTTAATACTTTGTAGCGCCACCTTTTGCTGCGATTACAGCTGTAAGTCGCTTGGGGTATGTCTCTATCAGTTTTGCACATCGAGAGACTGAATTTTTTTCCCATTCCTCCTTGCAAAACAGCTCGAGCTCAGTGAGGTTGGATGGAGAGCATTTGTGAACAGCAGTTTTCAGTTCTTTCCACAGATTCTCGATTGGATTCAGGTCTGGACTTTGACTTGGCCATTCTAACACCTGGATATGTTTATTTTTGAACCATTCCATTGTACATTTTGCTTTATGTTTTGGATCATTGTCTTGTTGGAAGACACATCTCCGTCCCAGTCTCAGGTCTTTTGCAGACTCCATCAGGTTTTCTTCCAGAATGGTCCTGTATTTGGCTCCATCCATCTTACCATCAATTTTAACCATCTTCCCTGTCCCTGCTGAAGAAAAGCAGGCCCAAACCATGATGCTGCCACCACCATGTTTGACAGTGGGGATGGTGTGTTCACGGTGATGAGCTGTGTTGCTTTTACGCCAAACATAACGTTTTGCATTGTTGCCAAAAGGTTCAATTTTGGTTTCATCTGACCAGAGCACCTTCTTCCACATGTTTGGTGTGTCTCCCAGGTGGCTTGTGGCAAACTTTAAACGACACTTTTTATGGATATCTTTAAGAAATGGCTTTCTTCTTGCCACTCTTCCATAAAGGCCAGATTTGTGCAATATACGACTGATTGTTGTCCTATGGACAGAGTCTCCCACCTCAGCTGTAGATCTCTGCAGTTCATCCAGAGTGATCATGGGCCTCTTGGCTGCATCTCTGATCAGTCTTCTCCTTGTATGAGCTGAAAGTTTAGAGGGACGGCCAGGTCTTGGTAGATCTGCAGTGGTCTGACACTCCTTCCATTTCAATATTATCGCTTGCACAGTGCTCCTTGGGATGTTTAAAGCTTGGGAAATCTTTTTGTATCCAAATCCGTCTTGAAACTTCTTCACAACAGTATCTCGACCTGCCTGGTGTGTTCCTTGTTCTTCATGATGCTCTCTGCGCTTTTAACGGACCTCTGAGACTATCACAGTGCAGGTGCATTTATACGGAGACTTGATTACACACAGGTGGATTGTATTTATCATCATTAGTCATTTAGGTCAACATTGGATCATTCAGAGATCCTCACTGAACTTCTGGAGAGAGTTTGCTGCACTGAAAGTAAAGGGGCTGAATAATTTTGCACGCCCAATTTTTCAGTTTTTGATTTGTTAAAAAAGTTTGAAATATCCAATAAATGTCGTTCCACTTCATGATTGTGTCCCACTTGTTGTTGATTCTTCACATAAAAATACAGTTTTATATCTTTATGTTTGAAGCCTGAAATGTGGCAAAAGGTTGCAAAGTTCAAGGGGGCCGAATACTTTCGCAAGGCACTGTACATGACCAAAAGTTCGTCAAACATCTAATTTCAAAACCATGGGCATTAATATGGAGTTGGTCCCTCCTTTGCTGCTATAACAGCCTCCACTCTTCTGGGAAGGCTTTCCACTAGATGTTGGAACATTGCTGTGGGGACTTCCATTCAGCCACGAGCATTAGTGAGATCGGGCACTGATGTTGGCCGATTAGGCCTGGCTCGCAGTCGGCGTTCCAATTCATCCCAAAGGTGTTCAGTGTGGTTGAGGTCAGGGCTCTGTGTGGGCCAGTCAAGTTCTTCCACACAGACCTCGACAAACCATTTCTGTATGGACCTCACTTTGTGCACGGGGCATTGTCATGCTGAAACAGGAAAGGGCCTTCCCCAAACTTTTGCAACAAAGTTGAAGTGCAGAATTGTCTAGAATGTCATTGTATGCTGTAGTGTTAAGCTTTCCCTTCACTGGAACTAAGGGGCCTATCCTGAACCATGAAAAACAGCCCCAGACCATTATTCCTTCTCCATCAAACCTTACAGTTGGCACTATGCATTCGGGCAGGTAGCGTTCTCCTGGCATCTGCCAAACCCAGTTCCGTCCGTTGGACTGCCAGATGGTGAAGCGTGAGTCATCACTTCAGAGAACGCATTCCACTGCTCCAGAATCCAATGGCGGCAATTTTTACACCACTCCAGCCGACGCTTGACATTGTGCATGGTGATCTTAGGCTTGTGTGCGGCTGTTCGGTCATGGAAACCCATTTTATGAAGCTCCTGACGAACAGTTATTGTGCTGACGTTGCTTCCAGAGAAATTCTGGAACTTGGTAGTGAGTGTTGCAATCAAGGAATGACAATTTTTGCGCAGTAAGCGTATCAGGACTCAGTGGTCCCGTTCTGTGAGCTTGTGTGGCCTACCACTTTGCGGCTCAGTCGTTGTTGCTCCAAGACGTTTCCACTTCACAATAGCAGCATTTACAGTTGACCTGGGCAGCTCTATCAGGGCAGAAATGTGACGAACTGACTTGTTGGAAAGGTGCCATCCTATGATGGGGGCACGTTGAAAGTCACAGCTCTTCAGGAAGGCCATTCTACTGCCAATGTTTGTCTATGGAGATTGCATGGCTGTGTGCTTCATTTTATACACCTGTCAGCAACGCGTGTGGCTGAAGTAGCCGAATCCACTCATTTGAAGGGGTGTCCACATACTTTTGTTTATATAGTGTATTCCCACTCCAATCCATCAGAAGTACTATGCATTGAGACTCCACGTCTACACAAAGAACAGGGCCTTTTTTCTCACCCATAATGCCCTAACCTCTCTGCTATGCCTGTTAGCCTGCATGGCAGTGCCCAGGAATCTGTGTGTGTCCCTTTGCTGCTTGACTGCCACCGTACTGTCCTGTCCTACAGTCAGCGTCACAGAGCGTGCGGTGCGGCGAGGCACGGCGAGCGGAGAGGAGAGGCGGCCGCGGGCGGGAGGATAATTAAGCAAGCGCGGTGACAGCTGCGGCAGGTCCTGAGCAGAGCCTGGCTCCACTGGGCTGAATTAATGGCATCAACAGCCCCGCTAGTCCTGGCCCCGCCAGGCCCGCCCACTGCCGCCACCATTAAAATTTGATCATTAATTATTACCCTTTTGACAGCGAGCATTCCCCCAACCTGCCCACTAGCGTGGCCTAACTGCCCCCTTTCCTTTCTCACCTGTACCCCGTTCCTTCCACGCTGCCACATGCCATCACACCACCTCCCTTCAGCTCCCTTCAGGGGAGAGGCATCAGTCATCAGCTACATATGAAGTGGGACTTTACCTTCTCATGTCAATAGAGAGATCTCTGATGTTACTACGCAGGGCTGTGGAGGTGGGGATGACGTTACACCTGATTATGCACAGTAACAGAGAGAAAGATGAGAGGAGGAACTGTGACTGGCTGGCTGGCTGGCACCAAGCGAGTCCTCCCCCTCATACACCCTGTTATCACAAGGCTTGCTGTGTGAATGGGCTGTTTCATCATTCCAAGGTCTGGTAGGGAATCCTCTTTCCATTCTCTTACCGACTGTTGTGCTCTGTGTTTATGAACCCACTGTGGGTGGATGGTGTAACACCAGGGCAATCAGGCTCGATGAGACTTCTACCACAGGTTTCAGAGCGGTATTTAGACAAACCTCTCAATTAAGGGCTAATCTGTGCCCGTCCCGATGTTCATTTAGTTGGGGAAGTCTCGCCTCTGGAGTCAACCTGAGTGTTGCCAAGCCAGACTGTTAGGGTACGACTCAGAGGAGCCTTTTAAGTTTGAAACCCTGGCATCTGACACCGGCAGGTTTTAATTGCATTCCGTTACGCAAGATCCCAACTCCGACTCTATTGCCTGTTCCTTTTTAAGAAAGAAGCATGACCTCTGAAGGGAAAATATGCAGTGACAATTGTCCTTATTGAAATGTCATTATAGAAATAGTCCTTAAAAAAATAAGTTCTGATATAAATAATAAATAAATAATTAGTTTGTCATGGTAGAAGATTTATTTTATTGAAATAGTCCTTATATCCAACAAATTGGATGCAGTCTATCACAGTGCAATCTGTTTTGTCACCAAAGCCCCATATACTACCCACCATTGCGACCTGTAC
>NC_092164.1:25280285-25367785 GCF_045791955.1 Oncorhynchus clarkii lewisi | reverse complement strand
CTTGGCAGTCGACGGAGCTTTACAGCCTTCTGTTGACGTTCAGAGCGTTCCTTTTGTAAAGCCTCTGCGCTACAAAGAGTCACAAAGAGAGAGATCAATGAGGTTCAGACATCACGTCCAAACACTGTCATGCATATGACACGAAGGTCAAGTCACACAACTGAATGGGTGCTTCAGCACGGAATATTATCATTTTGTGTCGTCTAAAATTCCCGACGCGGGGTGTTTCTTGTGTGTTTTAATGTAAGAGTTCCGTCCCACCCCTCCTCATCTCCAGCTCAGAGTGACATACACAAACTGACATTACTGTTTCGCCCACGACCCACCACCATCTCTCTGACTCTGACACCTCCCGAAAGTTGACATGGAAATGTATATCTACGGCGGGCCCTGACAATGAGAAGCTATAAAATGCTGTAGGGAGAGAGAGGGGGGGGGGGGGGGGGACTTTAAGTGTTGTCAATGTCACATATATTGACTGATGACAACAACAACAAAAAAATGATAGAAAGATCCTCGGCGGACGACTGGGAGAACTAGAACTGTTCGGGATTTCATACGATGAATCAAATATTCTTAACAAGACGTGCAAAGGCATTTTGGCCCCCATTTATTTCATTACATTACATTCATCAAACGCCTTTCCTGGACATTCATCTGAGCAAAGTGTCACCATGATGTTCTGTAAAAACATCCTTTACGGAGGCCTCTCCACTGACAGCGGTATCAATTGTCCTGTCTTAAATGATCACGGCCACTGCATTACTTGGAAATTAACAGCTAGAATTTATGTGAGTGCCTTCCCTGGCTTCCTCCACAGCTGACTCGCAGAAACAAATAATTGAATTGGTACAAGTACATAAACCATTCCAATGGCTAATGTAACAGGCCTAACTGGTTTAACTAAGGCAAGGGCACGAACAAGAGTGGGGTTATAAAAAATCCTAGCCGCACTCCTCTTTTCCCCTCTCTCTCTCTCTTTCTCTCTTTCTCTCTCTCTCTCTCTCTCTCTCTCTCTCTCTCTCTCTCTCTCTCTCTCTCTATCTATCTCTCTCTCTCCCTCTCTATCTATCTCTCTCTCTCCCTCTCTCTCCCTCCAATCTTCCTATGCTTTCCTTTCTTCATTAATTGGAAGAAGTATCTGAACCATCTGCCTTTCTCAGTTGCATTTCCTGGTGGTGTGGTTGTTTTCGCGAGAGGATAGTGTCTCTGTCGGAAACCTCAGCAGAGTGTGCTTTTACTAGGGCCAGTAATAGCTTGACATGCATCAGGTTCATCAACCAAGGCCAAGGCCTCTGTGACGTTGGCACTGAACGTACTTCACATGCAATAACATATTGATGATGCTAAGAAGCATACATTAAAATGGTTCAAATATATTTTGGACGTATTGTATCATCCATCATTCAGATAGCAATGATGAAAAAATATTTGATACTATTAATATGATGATATTGAAGAGTAGGGTCGAAAGTGTATTGATTATGTATATTATGTTTGTGAATATATTATAGCATTGAAACAGAACGTATTTTGTTATGCCGCATAAGTGAAAACGCACAGTTGTTGCTGTAACGTGCGTACATGCAACATAACTCTACCGGTATATTCCACATTTCCACATATCCTCATACTATATGCCTTAATTATTTGTTTGTGTCTGCAGTAATGTCATTCACCCTTCTTTCTGACTTTTTCTCCATTCCATGGTCTTTCCCAAACCAAAATCCACATTCTATTTGTTTATTTCTTTCCTGAAGCTTAGAGTCTGACTCTCATTAAATAAACTGTGGCCTGCAAACCTCAATAAACATCCAATCTTTGAATTGCAAGCATGGTCTTACGCTAGGTTTCAGACACTATCCCCCTTTGATGAAAACTTCTGGGACAAAAAACTGAAAAATAACTAGAGAGAGAATCCAAAGCAAAAAATAAATAAATCTTCTTTTGACTCTAAGATTAATTTACAAGTTTCCTTCACTGGAAAAACAAAGGAGGGATAAAGAAAAGAGATGTGAGGATCTTTTGATATTTATCAGGCTGAACCTCACAATTATTTCAGGTTGTTCCTTGACACTGTTTCCATAGGCAAGTGGCCAAAGTGTAACTCCAGTCAAAATATCCACGCCAGCTAACAAGCTTCTTCCCTCACCAAAGATCCAAGAAGAAAGAGAGACCCGAAGCCTTGAGACATGAACAAAAGCATAGAAGGGGGATGAGGGAGGGGGACGGGGACGACAACTGATAGGGCCCCCAAAAGAAGCCGCTGGAGTTTGAGGAAGAAAATGGGGTCAGCGTCTTGATATGATCAAGGTGTTGTTAAGATAAATCAAATCAAATCAAATCAAATGTATTTATATAGCCCTTCGTACATCAGCTGATATCTCAAAGTGCTGTACAGAAACCCAGCCTAAAACCCCAAACAGCAAGCAATGCAGGTGTAGAAGCACGGTGGCTAGATAGCTTCTGAAATGTCCGCCGTGCACCAACACATTGCCAGGCAGGCTGGAACTATAGAACCAGGCCCCTGGGTATTGTACCCTTTTCTTCCCCCTTTAATGACCTGCCTTGATTCCATAGCCCTCTTCCCTCATGCTTCACCTTGTCTACTTAGACCACAGTCATGTCAGCTTGTTGCTTCCATTGCTCAATCTTCAACCCTCATTTATGTGTGTGTGTGTGTGCTTGTGTGTGCATTCTTGTTCAGAACGTTGTCTTACAGGAGCTCCCGTGCCAACACAATGGGCATCTAAACTCATTAAGTAAATTCCAAAAGAGCCATTAACAAATGGTTTCTCTTTGGCCAGAGATATCAGGTTTAATTAGGTGACCGTTTTTGACAGGGTGCAAAAACAAAAGGCGTTCCTCCTGTTTGAAAAGGCTGAGGTCCCGCTAAGGGCCTCACGTTTCCCTCCCCACTGTAGCCGACTAATGACTGACTGAGGAAGGGTTTAACAACAACAAAAAAATACCCTGGGAGAGGGCGACAGGGAAGGTGCCTGTGTTCCCCCAGTCCACCCCCGGCTCAGACAAAGGCCTTCTTCTTCGGGACCCTTTTCCTCCCACCAGGTGATTTCAATGTCCTCATTCTGAGACAATGGGGCGACAGACACACCAAATGTAAACACTTCAGCTGTGCTGCTAAATGGACTACGTTGAGCAGGCAGCCAGCTTCACCCCCAGTGTCAAGTACAGTGTGGACCACCATTGCGATTGTCCGCCAACTTTTGCACAATTAACCATGGAGGCCAGGCCGTGTTGTCTGGGCAATGTGAAATAGCGTGTGTGATGTCTGGAGAAATGTACCTTTCAACAGGGCCGACTGCGGGACCGCGTGTGTGTGTGTGTGTGTGTGTGTGTGTGTGTGTGTGTGTGTGTGTGTGTGTGTGTGTGTGTGTATGAGAGTGCGTGCGTGCGTGCGTGCGTGTGTGTGTGTGTGTGTGCGTGCGTGCGTTCTAGCTCTAATGTGGCTTACCCTTGCCCAATGAATATTTCCTTTATTAGCATTCTGTTATCTCCTTGTACGCCATGAATAACCAGGAACATTAATGGGGAATTTTACAGGACTAGTCCTGCTTATTAATTCACTTATGATCGTGGAACTTTACCAGGCTGAATAATCCACTCATATTTGAATGGGATGTTTTATTATTTTTGAGGAAAAATGTTTCAACATCAAGTCACCCTTTCAAAAGCCTTTTTTTTATATAGTTGTTTTGTGTGTGTGAGTTCCTAAGTGCGTAAAACATTTGGTGTGTTTTCGTTTGCAGCTACTTTGAAATGGCCCTTTATTCCCCCACCCTTTACTCTAAGAGCACAACATTCTTCTGTTAAATATAGAACCCATGCTGCGAAAAGAGGTCTTATATCTCTTTCAGTGTTTGGATGGTTGTCAAGGATTCACCACTAACATTGTAAAAAGACAGGCCTCTTAACATAGAATTTATAAAGTATGGCACTCTAGTAAATTGCATTTACCCTGTGTGTGTGTGTGTGTGTGTGTGTGTGTGTGTGTGTGTGTGTGTGTGTGTGTGTGTGTTAGCAAATACCTTCTCTATTCTTCCACATTTGCATTCCATGTGAATCCAAGTGAAAAGCCAGATGTAATATACTGTATGTTTAGCTTGGGACATATTTATCCCAAGACTATTATTTAGACACCAATGAAATCAGCACAATGACATCTCCTTTAACCCGGGAGTTCAAATAAAATCGTACATGAATCTCCAGCCCTCTCAGCAAGCCCCCGATCGACATTTCAAGTCCAATATCAACTTGATGGGATGTCATTTGTTGTGCACAATGTGGAAGTGAGTGTCTATCCAGGTCTACCCAACCATTCTACTGCTGACAACTAGACTGGACAGGGCTGATCCCTCAAACCACACAGGGGTTAACTCCCTGTCAGACAGACCAGTCAGTGATGTGGCCTGTCTCCCCTGACCTGTTCCTCATTCACAATGAGATCCGAAGCCCTCTAAATACATACGCAGTAAAAGGGGTAACCCTTTTTTAAGAATACCTACATACGGACTTCATTACACAGTCATAAGACATAACATATTTATAATTTGTCACAGTCAGTCTCCATCCCCTCTCCCCTGTTCCTCAATCAGAATCAGAACAGAAGCTCCTCCAAATTCTTAAGCAATCTGATTACAGTCACCAGTAACACTTTATTTGAAGCACATGCATACAACATCCTTTACAATGCCTTACAAAACGCCTATAATGTGTTATAACACTGACTATAAGCCTTCATAATAACTCAAGTGCTTATGAAACTCTTTACCTACCGGCGTGCTTCGCTACCACAGGACTATGGATTCAGATGATGCAGCAGGCTAGGGGCTAATCCTGTGGTGTATCCAGGAACCCCCTGGCCACAAGGCCAACATTGTAACCCCCCCCCCAGCAGGACCCAAACAGGTGCCAGGTGGCAACCCCCCCCCCCCCCCCCCCCCCACCGTCTCCATCTGTCCCAGACGAGGAGTACATTCCCATTCCCCTTGCTCTCCCATTCCCCTTGCTCTCCCCCCCCACTGCCTGTCCTACTAGCCACTATCTTTTGGTATGGGATTGAACTTTCATTATGTACTGGGGTTATGACAGTAAGCAGATAATCATGCTTAAGTAACGAATAGTAAATCGTTGCTGTTAGTGTTGGTCCCCCCCCCATTCGGTATAACGATGTCTCCATCACGGCGACAACGTCTTACCTACCTTCCATAGCCACTGTGCTAATTCAGAATTTGTGTATGGTAATACGCTAATCCGTCATAACCTGTCTGTCCTCAATTACTTTCACCTGCAATGACCACATAGTGATGTGGCTGTGTGTGGCTTCTCCGCTACTGCCATGTATTACTCTCCCAGACTCCTGAAACCCTGTTTGCAATTTAAGCCCACAAATTAGAAGCGTAAGTCATCTGTTTTCTATAATCCCCTGTCAGGGCAAGGAGCCATTGGCCCTGCATACCATACTCTACTCTGCCTGGACTGGACTGCAGGCCTCCTGCCCTCCCTCCTGCTCTCCCACTACACTGGACGGACTGCTAGTCTATGGCCTCTCTCTCTCTCTCTCTCTCCCTCTCGCTCTCTCGTGTGTGTGTGTGTGTGTGTCTGTGTGTGTGTGTGTCTGTGTGTGTGTGTGTGTGTGTTGAACTGTCTGTCTGCGTGCATGTGTGGGCGTTTGCAAGTCCGTCCGTCCATGTGTGTGTGAGTAAGGTGGATTTGTCTGTAAAACCGTGGCAAAGGCGACGTGGCCTACATGCTCACTGACAGCTTTATAGGCTCTGTGCCCCGGAGAGAGGAACTGCATTATGGGAAAGGAAGCTGGCTCTTGTCCCAGACAGACAGACAGGCAGGTAAAGCACTGGGCTCAGGGACCAGCTCAGTGCTGCTCATTTTAACTGAAAAAATCTGGCGAACCAAACACACCTAGCACTTACTCAAGCGCAAAGCTGGAAATGTGTCAAGTCAAACAAGGGCAAGGGGGGTCGGGGGTCCTCTTTATTATTGCAATTATGTGAAATATCTACCTATCAGATAGTTACCATGACACCCAATGAGATTGTTACAAGAGGGCATGAATGATAGGTGTCATAGATTCAACATCAATGCATGAAAATAAAAACAAAGGAATTAAAAAACAAATGAATGAATGAATGACTGACTGACTGAATGCGTCACGATATCAAGTGGCAACTGGCTGACCGTGGCTTGCCCCTACAGTATATCTATGTGGAAGGGAGAAAAAAGGCATTTCAGTGCTAATGCTAATTGGGCTGAAGTAGGTCTGTTTGAAGTCGGGTGTAGTCAGGAAAGCAAAATGTAACACCACCATCCTCATTATAAGTTATCTAAAAGGCAAAGCCTCGTGATAATGAGCCATTTCCAATGGGACGTACATAATGCAGAGGGAAGAGACGGTGTAATTGTGTCAAATCGCTGGAAGTACTTCAACTTGGAAAAAGGACAAAACACACTAGGCTAACACAGTAAGGACCAACCATTAAACCTGTACTGCAGTGGGGTTTCTAGCTCAAATCTCTGATTTTAATATTGTAAAAATTCAAAAGGTTTATGAAGCTATAGTGAAGATAAATGGTTTCCCTTGTGACATATGGCTGTAGGCTATCCCTTTTGGTCATAACTGAAACTGAACATAACTGAACTTACTCCGTCATGACAGCAACAATAGAGCTATCAACCCCAATTGGCTTTGCCGGTTGATAAAAATCAAACAGTGTTCCTTGAACATACCCATTTCAATTGCTGCAGCTACATCAGGGTTTCATCCCAAATGGCACCCTATTCCCTATATAGTGCGCTACTTTTGACCAGGGCCCTTTGAGAAGCAGTGCACTACATCGGGACTATGTTGCCGTTTGGGATGTAACCTCGGAGTTGGAGTGCTCTGAACAGGTGACAGTTGATAGTTACCCAATCTGCATTTCAATGCCTGTTCCCTCTTCAACAAGAGAGGCCATTTAGCTCTTGGTTTCTTTGTGACCGCTCGCTGATGAAGCTCCTGATGTTGGCAAAGCCTTGCCGCGTAAAGCTCTTTGTGTTCCGTCAATGCAATCGCTGACGTATCTGTTGTACAGGTGCGATGTGAACTCTAGCCCACTGCTTTCATCTGTCTCCGTCAGCCACTCAACAAAGACTGAAAGACTCAAAAAGCTCCTCCTGAATTGCAGTGATTATCAGTGGAATCGCTGGAAACATGGTCGCGTGGGGCCTACATGGTCGCGTTCGGCGGGGCCTACATGGTCGAGTGGGGCCTACTGGTAGCTTTATTTCACTGTGTTGTACAGCCAACCACGTGTGCCATGTGGGCTGATGTAATAAATTGCTGCCTTCAATACAATTGCATCCCTCAATATTGTATCTTTCTTGTTCTTGATAAAATAACTGTCAGAAACTTCAAAATGCTTTCCAAGAAATGTCCTAAAGGCTCTGTACATTTTTGTACCAGCAGCTAATACCTGTCAGTGTCATGTTCAAACCAAACATTTTATGACTGTCTAGTAATCTATGACCAATCGTGTGGGACGCCACCAATCTTCATGGAAGAAAAAAATAAAACTAGGTCTGACCCATACCAACCTATCAGCTCCTAGTCTGTTAAATCTAGAGAACGTTCCCTGGTCCAAGCTAAACACATTTTGTCATGGCTAGAAAACATTACCTCTCTCAGACGTAGAGTAGTCTGAGGAAGTGGGAGGAGAGCAGGATGGTGGGTGGTTCTGTAGGTTGAGGTGATTGTTAACGTAATGTATTGCTCTTGACATATCCTGGGAAACTGTGACAGAATGTTCTCTTCACCTGTGACCACCTATTGTATATCTGTCTGCCAAATTATGCTCTCGAGGATATTCATGCATATGAATTGCATTTCGTTTTGTTTTATCATGTCTCCAAATACACCTAAATATGCAAATCTATACAGGTTCTGGAACCTATAACAGGTTATGTTCATAAATATTACTTTAGAACCATGAACCAACAAACCTTTTCTTGTTCATTGTACATGCCCTTTCCAAGCTTCGCTCAAATTTTGTTTGAGTCAAACCACCTGATGCAAAATCAGTCTGTAACGTTAGTTCCTAGCTAGTATTCCCCACCTACATGTCACTGACATGATATCAAATGAAATAACATTTGTGTACCTTATGCATTACCTAATCGTGCAGGGGTGAGAAAATTTCCACAAGGGACTTGGCCTCTAACTTGTATTTTCCAAGCATTTTGAAAGTCGACCTGTAGCAATTCCCTCTAAGCCAACCCTTGCAAGGATGCTTGGCTACACCGAGGACATAAATAAAGTGGAGAAAGTAGGCTAAATGGCTCAACAATCGTCAATTGCTTTCCCATACAAACCTCAGCGGCAGGCGGTGAGAGGAGGGATGATATATTTTGTGGATACACCGAGGTGCAGTGACTTAATACAGCACGGGGGAATACCCTTTTTACGGCGGCCTTGTAAATGTTGCAAACTGATGTTTTCAATTAGAACGACTCAGAAATGGTTGGGTTCGTACCCTTGATGCCTAAAATAAGCAAAGGCCTTTTAATCCATTGCTCGGAGCTTTAATGGCTTTTCAGTGTAGTCCCAAATGGCACCCTATTCACTATATAGCGCACTACTTTTGACCAGATACCAAGGGGGGGGGGGGGGGGGGGGGGGAATAGGGTGGCATTTGGGAAGCAGAATTCAGCAAGCCATAACTCAGATGTTATGAGGAAATATGGCTTCACGGGGAAGACAGCATATAGGGGAGGTGAAGTTAGCCACACACCAAAGGAGATCTTTGCCCCAATTGGACCTGAACCACTTCACATAGCCTCTGAGTGGTCTTGAAGGACTGGTTAACGTGATGCTGTAACTGACACTAGCTGACAGGTCATTGCAATGAGATTTATTTTATTTTACACAATGCAATTCACCCCTATTCTTATGGAAAATACTATGGCAGTGTACACACTACACAGGTTCCAAAAGAGTTCTTCGGTTGTCCCCGTAGGAGAATCATTTTTGGTTCCAGGTCGAAGCCGTTTTTGGTTCCAGGTAGCAACACTTTTGGCTTCCATGTAGAACTTTTTCCACAGAGGGTATCCCAAAGGGTTCTACCTGGATCCAAAAGGGTTCTACCTGGAACCAAAAATGATTATTGAAAGGGTTCTCCTATGGGGACAGCCAAAGAACCCTTTTAGGTTCTAGATAGCACCTTCTTCTCTACGAGTGTAGATTACAGCATGGTTGATTTGATTGTAGGAATAATTTTTAGAACTAAATTATACTACATCATTATCTTAACAAATACTGTACATTGCCATTCATGTTACATTTTAACAGCTACTTTGCCCTTTGGTGGCTACCATATGTTAAATCTATTTTACATTGGGGAAAATATCTTTAACTATCTGTGCAGACTGCTAGGGTGGGGGTTGACCTCCTCGTGTAGGAAAACACTTTCAAAAGCCTTTGCTTTACTCAGGAGATAACCCTGCATACCTGATTAGCTCCAAATAATTACTTTCCTTAACTCTGTCCATGACGGCCAACAGAAAGTTATGATTGTCCTGAGTATCAGTTCAAGCTAGTGGAAAGACTCATATAGCAAATACTCATATAGCAAAGACTCATAGCAAAGACTCATATAGCAAAGACTCGTATAGCAAAGACTCGTATAGCAAAGACTCATATAGCAAAGACTCATATAGCAAAGACTTATAGCGCAAAGACTCATATAGCAAAGACTCATATAGCAACGACTCATATAGCAAAGACTCATATAGCAAAGACTCATAGCGCAAAGACTCATAGCGCAAAGACTCATATAGCAAAGACTCATATAGCAACGACTCATATAGCAAAGACTCATATAGCAAAAACTCATATAGCAAAGACTCATATAGCAAAGACTTATAGCGCAAAGGCTCATATAGCAAAGGCTCATATAGCAAAGACTCATATAGCAAAGGCTCATATAGCAAAGGCTCATATAGCAAAGACTCATATAGCAAAGATTAGTGGGAGGAACCGTAAGTCACTTTTGCTCTCAGATGACTGTACAGTTCCTCACGAGGACTGTGGATGTTGTTGTAGGCCTACTGGTGATGTCACAGTGCTCCACCCTTGGCACATTCTCTACCACAACACTGTTAATCACTCTTCCCCACAGTGTGTTATCAGGTGAAGACTCTCAAAAGCAGTGACAGAGTGTGCAGGTGTCTTAGCTGTACACGTGACATAACAGTCCATGATTCACAGTTTAGTCTACTTTTGTTTGCTACCCTGTATCTTGAATATACGTACCAAACGGTGTGTTTAGCTTGTAAGAAACGTTGAATACCCCCAATGCCTTCGAATTGATAGTTCTACAAAATGTTCATTGCAGCTCTTGAAAGCCCATAGAAGAAGAGATCCCGTACGACAGTGATATGGTGCAGCTATCTGGTGGCGTTGAATGATTGCTTATACTGCAGCTCTGCCTCCATGGCCAGGCCAGGGCTTGGATCTAGCAAAGCAGGGGTTCATGGGGGACAGGTTCTGGGCCGTGCTGCTGTGTACGTTGGAAACCAATCCTATATGTCAGTGTTCTCTGCCTGAAATTTGTGTATTTTCCCCTGGATCAAGGCAGCTGTTCCCCCCCCCCATTAAGGCAGATATTATAGTGGGTGGTGGCTGTGTGTGTGTGTGTGTGTGTGTGTGTGTGTGTGTGTGTGTGTGTGTGTGTGTGTGTGTGTGTGTGTGTGTGTGTGTGTGTGTGTGTGTGTGTGTGTGTGTGTGTGTGTGTGTGTGTGTGTGTGTGTGTGTGTGTGTGTGTGTGTCTGTGTGTGTGTGTGTGTGTGTGTGTATGAGAGCATTTTCTTTTCCTTTGACTGGCTGTTAGCAACGGGATGCCAGCATGTATTTAGACCCTCCTGCTCGACTTATCAGCAGGCCCTGTAAATCTACCTGACAGCTCTTTACAGGTAACTTTAATCCCTCTGATTTAATTCAGTTTCGGAACTGTCAGGAAGACACCCCCCCCCCCCCCCCCCCCCCCTCCTCCCACCCCCCCACCCCCTATTTTGCTCTCTCTCCCTATCTTCCTTCCTCCCTCCCTCTCTCTCTCTCTCTCTCTTTCTCTCGGAGGGGAGATCAAACACTTATCCCATTTCTTGTGTTGCAGAGTAACTGTAGCATTGAGGTTCCTATGTTGTCACGAATAGGCCAAATCCAACATTTTGATACCTTGTGAGAGATCAGCTGCTGTCAAAACGGAGCGTGAGCGCAGTGTTTGTTGAACATTTGTGCGATTTTTGTGTGATAGATACAGCATGTGTGGGATTTCCTGAACAAGGCAAACACTGCATAATCTTGTGTGATAATACTGCTTTTCTCCGAGTTCTTATGAAAAACACTGCAATTTCTGTGAAATGTGCCATTTCTATTGCATTAAATAAATATTTCAAGTAATGAAATCTCACAACAATGGTTGGACATGATGAGACATAGACAGAGGCATGAACTGTTGACTTACATAGGTGTGCACATTTATAATTGACAGTGTTTTATTATCATACCTTGCGTTCACTTCCTTCCTGACTGAGACACAGTCCTGTTTTTCTCCTAGAGACCTGGCTTGTCATGTGATGACACACACACACACATACGCACGCGCACGCGCACACACACACACACACACACACACACACACACATTGATAAGGTCGACAGGTCTTACGTGCTTCCATTGGCCAGTCACATCCTCTCTGTTTTCCACTGAAAAATCAAGCATCACCTTCTTACTGAGACTAGGCCTTGCTTCCTGATGACAACTTCAGAGGTGAAGGAGAATGTAGCTTTTTTCGCAACCAAATCTAAATGGCATATTATAGGGATTTCAGTTGTTTTTGAGAAATTTACCTCAACCAGCGAGTCGCATCCTCGGCTCTGAAAAAACACCCAAATACGTCCTTTCAGAAACTGAAAAACTCTCAGTATAGTGATGCAGGTCTTTAGATGTTGTACACGTGAAATTGTTTCATTACGAACTGTATCCTCAATGTTATATTCCATTTTGTTGCGACTCGAGCGAAACCTCTCCGTCCATTCTAGCAGCAGGCTACACGGAGAACAGTTGGATATGGGAAACAGCTCGAGTCGCACAAAATGGAATATGACGTTGAGGATAAAGTTCATAATGAAACAATTTCATGTGTACAACATCTCAAGACCTGGGTCACTATACTGAGAGCTTTTCCGTTTCTTAATGGACGTATTTGGGTGACACGCGTGTGCGTGTGCGTTCGCGTGCGCGTGTGTGTGCGTGTGCGTGTGTGTGTGTGTTTAACTGGTACAGTAAGGGGAGGAGTTGCCCCTATTTATCAGACTACATTTAGACAACAACCCCCCCCCCCCAAATTAAGGAAGACAAAAGGATAAGAGGGGCCCAGAAGTTTAGCCTATTTAACTACAGCCTGTTGGACTGTTTCCAGTTCCTCCTCTGTGATGGGACGGCCATCACTAGTGGGCGCACGCAGGGAGCTCTGTAAGGTTGTGTTATCTCTGACCAGCAGCTTTAGCCCCACTGTCTCAGCTGCCAAAACACTCCCATTCAACATTGTGCTGAGTTCATCAAAGCAATGTGGCCGCGGCCCAGAGCCACACATCCCCGACAGGACAGGAAAGAGCAGGACAACCACAGCAGTCAGGACCATCACTCTAGCTGGCCCCAACGTCTGGAGACCTCCATGACAAGTCCTATCTCCCTACCGGCCGCCCGGGGCCTAGCTATTAACCTCCCACAGGTCACGACCACCAGGTCCCTCTACACACGTCCACCACCAGCCCACACAATCCCACACCCGCAGCCCAGCCGAGGAGGCCCCAACCCACGCCCTCTCCACTGTCATGGCTGTCACTTGACTTTCGCAACCAGCCCTCTTTTATCAGAAAACCTGAAGCCCCAGCAACTGACAATGGAGAAGAGCTGCCAAAGACTGACCCTTGTGTATATTTAGCGATGTCTTGCTTGGCAGGCACCCATCCGAACTGTCGACCTGTCAGACGCTCGTACTGTCACCATGTCCCCATTTGATTATGTTGTGAGGGGTTGCATGGGGCTCGGTTTTGTATTGTTCTCCTGCATGTTTCAGTACGGCTCTGAAATGAAGAGCTCAACTGTATCCGTTTCTCTCTAGAAAATTAATGAAGACTATAACAGAATATTTAGAATAATTTAATAGACACTAGAAGCACATGCACGGCACCAGATAAGCACAAACATTGGATAAGAATAGCGTGGCACAATATTTCTCTTAACAATTATTATTAACAAAAGGAATCATTCATTAATATTTTGATTCACCTCGGAACAGGTTAATGAACCAGAGTGATGCATCTTATTATAATTCTCCTAGCTCCTAACTCCTAACTCCTAGGTAGCCTAGAGGCCTCGTCATAAGGTGACGGCACGGTAGAGTGAGTCAGAGTTGTGCTTGTTACATGAGAATGTTATACTGAAATATGGGGCAGAACATTAACACAGGCCTACCTTGCGCTAGGCACATGATTGTACGTCGCCCAGATTGAATCAGATGTGTGTGAACATTGTGAAGGAGCATGATGCATGAAAGGCATCCTCACTTACCTCCACCCCAGCATCGAACCTTAATACAATCAGCCCCGGCACAGTGCAGTGGTGCAAATGTTGAGCTTCACTCTTACCTCTTACCTCACTCTAAACTCGCGGGCACAGCAGCTCCTCTACAACAAGGCTTTCGACGTGAACACGTTACAGGAAACACATTTCTACTGTTACCTCTGCATACTGCAGGCTGACTGGCATGTGGACAAGGGTTCAGATAGTACAATGTTCTCGTCAACAGTCAGTTGGTACCGATCATTGAACACCTTGTACCAACGACGTCTGTGCTAATGTCGACATTTTGTTATTTCCTCAGCGGAAAGTTTAACTACACACGATAGATGACACGGTCATTTAAGGATCACTTCAGTCGAACGGTATAGACCAGTTAACAAAGAGCTTCAAATTGAACCTAATAGGCTTTTCAGTCGGAGTGTTTAAATGGTCTTTGCCAGGTTAATGGGATCTACAGTGGGAAGCCTGGGCTCGACATTAAAGCTGCATAGACGATTGCAGCGGCTGATGAGTCAAGTGTTGTCAACCTTTCACCTATTAGCCTGTCTGCAATCAACCGTCCGATACTCAGGTGAACTGGAACGCAGCGCAGAATGTCTAAACATGCCATTTGATGTTCAAATCGTCTAAAAATATTCCTGCACGTACTCAGGGGGAGGGGGGGGGGGGGGGTGAAGCGTTGTTTTGTATTCTAATTATCTGTTTGTTTGGGTCAGTGTCCATAATAATGGCTTCTCCTCTGACACACAGCTGACCTTGATATCCTGAATTATCATAGAGGATTAGCTAGCGAACCGTCTTCACCAATGTCAGAGAGGCAGAAGGAGTGGCGTTGCCACCTTTGGTAGATCTCATAGATGCTCTTAGCGAGCGAGTTAGCTATGGAAATGCTGCCGAGGCATTTCAGCATTCTCACTGAACTGCAAAACTCCAATTATGTTCCTCCAAACAATGCTAACCAAAAGACAAATTCCCTGGCACATATTCAGCCAGCAAACATGTTACAGCCAATAGTTAAACATAACACAAGGTTGCTCTCTTTCGGCAATGTTTTTAGACACCCGACACAGACACATCTTTGGGATATTTGTGAGAAGAAACGTCTTGTTTATGAAGCCTAACACGTCTGTCTTGCATGTGCCGCTTGTTGCTGACCCGTGTTTGTTTTATGTTGTGCGTCTTGAAGTGGAAGGAAATGGGATTAGAGACACAAGAGGCCAAGTGTGTTGAGCGGAGTCGACGGACAAAGTGTTCTAAGAGTCCAGTCCGGATGTGACATTTGGCAGAGCATCTCCCCTGAAGACGTGACACGACCAAACAGGTGCACAGGTACTTCAGCTAGAACACTTCTGCTTCCTTCTGAACACTCTCCCTACTCTCTCCACTCCAGTCCCCACACCTCCCCCATAGCAAGCTCCTTCCTAGCGCACACCGCCAAGATCCCAACAGGTGCAGTAGCTCAAGTTCCAGCGTTGTTTTGGGAGCTCCCTTGGAATAAATGCACAGCTTCAGTAAGGCTCCTTCTCTCTTTATCTCTCTCCTTCTCTCACTTTCCTTCTCTCTCTCTCATTCTCTCTCTCTCTTCTCTCTGACGCGTTTTGCTGGGAACAAGCAGGGATGTTAATAACCAGCAAGGTACACTAATCTCTGATTGCAACATTTGGTTTACCTTAATCTGGAGGGACTGCTGTATTAAAGCAGGAATTATACTAATCAGTTCAAGGCCTCTTGCATATAAAACTTCCCATTAGGCTTAAAGTACAACAGCTTACCGCTCATTCGCTAGGAGGCCTACATCTGCCTCTCAATAAGGCCTGTCTCTAATTTGCAAGGTACAGAGTGAAAAGGGGAGGGGGCAGAGCTGTAGAGAGGGATGTCAGGGGCAGGGTAGGCAGTGTGTGACAGATGTTGGGGGATGGGTGGTGGTGGGTGGATGAAGCAGGAGGAGGAGTGGGCGTAGTCGCCCATCTCTCTCTCTCCCTCTCTCTCTCAAAATCTGAGAATGTGGAAACACAAAGCCAGCTTTGAGGAATCCCGTGCATCATAGCATGTGTTCATACACTTGGCAGTTTTTCCTCCCTCCCTCACTTCCTCTTTCTCCCTCCCTCTGTCCATCTCCATCTAACCCGTTCTCTCTGTCCATTTTACTCTCTTAATCTCTCTTTCTTGCTCTCTTTCTCTATTACTCTCTCTCTCTCTTCCTCACATGCGCAAATACAGACCCGCACGCACACACACATACACACACACACTTCCGACTGACTCCCAACCCCCGCCACACCACTGACCCTATTTCTGTGCCCCCTGATCTCTCGAGGTGAGCGAGGAATAACAAAAATACAAACTTTGTCCACAAGGAAGAACAGGAAAACAAGAACACAGCTGAGTACAAAGCAGAAGGTCAGAAGGTATGATAGGTTGATAGGCCACGCCATACAGCTGCAATCCCACTGTACCTCTTACCACCTGACAGGAAGCCCTTATTTGGCATGCAGGGTGCAGGTTAGTAGAGCTGCCTGGTGTGTGTGTGTGTGTGTGTGTGTGTGTGTGTGTGTGTGTGTGTGTGTGTGTGTGTGTGTGTGTGTGTGTGTGTGTGTGTGTGTGTGTGTGTGTGTGTGTGTGTGTGTGTGTGTGTGTGTGTGTGTGTGTGTGTGTGTGTGTGCGTGTGCACCATATGCGTGCCCCCGTGCGTGTGTTAGGGGGGGGGGGTGGTTGGTCAGACCCATCTCGGCCAGACCAAAACGTTGCCGGTGCCGTTGATTTTTCTGAACCCTGCAAACTATAAATCCGACTGATTACTCTGCACTCTTTTGCTTGACTGAGCCTTTACAATCAGACGTCCCTGTTAACAATAAGCCCCTGATGAATCAAACATCTATGGCATTAGTTTCACCTAGCTGCCTCTTTCCCATGCACCGCACTCTCTTTGTCAGACCTTGTTTGATGAGAAAAACGACTGACACTTGGTGCACCTATTGATAAACAATTCTGTAATGAGGGGCAAAAAAGCCAAATATAACTCGCTGGAGGAAGCTGGGGAGGGAGACAGGATACTAGGGCAGAGAAGAATTCTTGTGTTTAGGGTGGATTTTCGTGTGGAATTTTTTTGTAAAAGCTTTTTTATTTTGGCAAGAAAAATAATATATAATTGGATTAGTCTCAGTAAAAAAAACATTCATCGTCACCTAATTATTTCACGAAAATATTTGGGGAAATATTTATATATATATTTTTTAAATCTTTATTTAACTAGGCAAGTCAGTTAAGAACAAATTATTGTTTACAATTACGGCCTAGGAACAGTGGGTTAACTGCCTTGTTCAGGGGCAGAAGGGCAGATTTTCATCTTGTCAGCTCAGGGATTCAATCAAGCAACCTTTCGGTTGCTGGCCCAACGCTCAAACCACTAGGCTACCTGCCACTTTCAAAGACCTATTGGCACCTTCTAGGTAGTGAAACGATTATGTTTTTGTTGCGCACTGAAATACAACAAATTCGTTTTTATGTAAATGATCTGAGAAAATGCAAGTATTTACCTATTTACAGAACATTAATAGTAATTGATAAAGCATTACATCTTTAAAAAAGCATCAGGTCAGACAATGAACCGTAATATCCGTGGACCATGCCACCGCTGGCAGAGGATCAAACATGAATTTACCGTGACACTGTTTGGGATACAAAATCCTATTTGATAGGATAGAGCTAAACCAACAGGAGTGAGGAAAAGAGGGAGAGTGGGAGTAAGGGAGGAGGGAAGGGAGGGGGGTGAGAGAGGGGGGGGGGGGGTGAGAGAGAGGGAGAAAGAAGGGGAGTGGAAGTGAGTGAGTGAGAGAGAGAGAGAGAGAGAGAGAGAGAGAGAGAGAGAGAGAGAGAGAGGGAGAGGGAGGGATAGGGATAGGGGGTGAGAGAGAGGTGGGGGGGTCAGCAAGAGAGAGGGGGGAGTGGAAGTCAAATCAAATCAAATGGTATTAGTCACACGTGCCGAATACAACAACGAATACAACGAATAGAACTGGTATGGAGATTTCACCTTACAGTGAAATGCTTACTTACAAGCCCCTAACCAACAATGCAGTTTAAAAAATATGAATAAGAATAAGAAATAAAAGTAACAAGTAGTTAAAGAGCAGCAGTAAAATAACAATAGCAAGACTATATACAGGGGGTACAGGTACAGAGTCAATGTGTGGGGGCACCGGTTAGTCAAGGTAATTGAGGTAATATGTACATGTAGGTAGAGTTAGTAAAGTGACTATGCACAGATAATAACAGAGAGTAGCAGCGGTGTAAAAGAGGGGGGGCAATGCAAATATTCTGGGTAGCCATTTGATTAGCTGTTCAGGGGTCTTATGGCTTGGGGGTAGAAGCTGTTTAGAAGCCTCTTGGACATAGACTTGGTGCTCCGGTACCGGTTGCCGTGCGGTAGCAGAAAGAACAGTCTATTACTAGGGTGGCTGGAGTCTTTGACAATTTTTAGGGCCTTCCTCTGACACCGCCTGGTGTAGAGGTCCTGGGTGGCAGGAAGCTTGGCCCCAGTGATGTACTGGGCCGTACGCACTACCCTCTGTAGTGCCTTGCGGTCGGAGGCTGAGCAGTTGCCATACCAGGCAGTGATACAGGTGAGTGGGAGAGAAAGAGAGGGAGAAAGAGCGGGAGTGAGGGAAAGAGAGAGGAGGTGAGTTAGAGTGAGTGAGACGGCGAGAACAGAGAAGGGGGATTCTAACAGTGTTTTCCAGTGAACAGGTCAAAGGCCACGGACCTCAAAACCCACACGGACCTCAAAACCTGTCCCTTAGACCAGGCTACTGAGGACTCTGATACCGTGGCTTAGACTTGTACACTGGGTTGAGGGAGAACATGTCAAAGTGGCCAAAGAGGTGAACACAGGAATGAGAAAAGGTTTGAGCCACCCACAACCTACCTGTAATTGGAAACAACTTTGCAAAATGAGTGTCGGGACAACTGATTAGCCCCAGTGTCAAAGATCAGGTCAGGGGCAATGGTTAACATTCAGCAGATGGTATGGAGATTAGAAAAAGGCTAACTTTGTTGTTATGTTTTATTAAATGGATAGTAGTTTATGTAGTTTAATGCTCTGACAACAGATACTGTATGCACTAAACAAAAGCAGAAAGGCCCCATGCGCAGAGTACAGACATAACCATTTATGTCTGTACTCAAGGTAACACCTCTATTTGTCTGTCATCACACACATCGAACAAACAAAAGGGCCTTTGAATTCCTGGTATTTTGTTACACCCACCTATTTATTCAGTACCTCACTGTGACTATAAGGGACAAAACAAGTCAAAGTTAATAGTGACTGGCTGGAACAAAACACTTAAATCAATAGGATGACAGTTCATCTGCTCGTCATTTAACCATTACCTGGGAGAACTACACCTCCTGCTGTGGCTGAGGTTTGATACAGATTTGCCAGCACGTCTCTGTGTCTACTCTGACGGAACAAGGCGAAGACTCAAACACACACACACACATATCGGTCTGTGTGTCTCCAGCTCTCATTACCCTGTGTGTGTTTGTGTGTGTGTGTGTTAATGTCTGCTTATATTCCCCCTGCAGAGCTACTTTGCTCTCTGTTTGTCACCTTTGCAGCAAAGGAAAATAAGACTTTAGAGATAAACAAGGCAAAGGAAGGTGAAGAAGGTGTGTGTGTGTGTGTGTGTGTGTGTGTGTGTGTGTGTGTGTGTGTGTGTGTGTGTGTGTGTGTGTGTGTGTGTGTGTGTGTGTGTGTGTGTGTGTGTGTGTGTTAGAGGTGTGTAACTGGCTGCAGGGAAGTCAGACGCAGGAGAGCAGAACTGGGTAATAACCGGAGCAGTTTAATGAGGCAAAACCGACCCAGAACACCAGAATATGGGTTATAATATATATATATATAATATATATAACCCGGCGCAAACCAGTCTACAATGCACATACACTTTACAACAAACAATTCCACACACAGACATGGGGGGAACAGAGGGTTATATACACGTCACGTAATGAGGGAATGTAAACTAGGTGTGTGGGAAAACAAGACATAACAAATGGAAAATTAATGGTGGATCGGTGAAGGCTAGAAGACCGGTGACGTCGACTGCAGAATGTCGCCCGAACAAGGAGAGGAACCGACTTCGGGCGGAAGTCATGACAGTACCTCCCCCCCATTGACGCGCGGCTCCAACAGCGCTCCGACACCGGCCTCGGGGACAACCCGGAGGGCGAGGCGCAGGGCGATCCGGACGGAGACGGTGGAACTCCTGCAACATTGAAGGGTCCAACACGTCCACCACCGGAACCCAGCATCTCTCCTCCGGACCGTACCCCTCCCACTCCATGAGGTACTGAAGGCCCCTCACCCAAAGCCTTGAATCCAGTATGGAGCGAACGGCATACGCCGGGACCCCCTCGATGTCCAGAGGGGGCGCAGGAACGTCCCGCACCTCAGACTCCTATAGCAGATCAGCCACCACCGGCCTGAGGAGAGACACATGGAACGAGGGGTTAATACGGTAATTGGGGGGAGCTGTAACCTGTAACACACCTTGTTCAGTCTCCTCAGGACTAACTTCTTAAGGCTGAAATCCCATTAACGGGATCGATTTGACAACAGCCAGTGAAAGTGCAGGGTGCCAAATTCAAACAACAGAAATCTCATACTTAAAATTCCTCAAACATACAAGTATTATACACCATTTTAAAGATATACTTGTTGTTAATTCCACCACAGTGTCCGATTTCAAAAAGGCTTCACAGCGAAAGCACACCGCATGATTATGTTAGGTCAGCACTTAGTCACAGAAAAACACAGCCATTTTTCCAGCCACAGAGAGGAGTCACAAAAAGCAGAAATAGAGATGAAATGAATCACTAACCTTTGATGATCTTCATCAGAGGACACTCACAGGACTTCATGTTACACAATACATGTATGTTTTGTTCGATAAAGTTCATATTTATATTGTTTACATTGGCGCGTTATGTTCAGTAACGTTATGCTTTCAAAACATCCGGTGATTTTGCAGAGAGCCACATCAATTTACAGAAATACTCATCATAAATGTTGATGAAAATACAAGTGTTACACATTGAATAAAAAATATACTTCTCCTTAATACCTCTTGATACTAGCCATCCCGGATCCGGGATCGTGAATACAGCCTCAAGCTCATTACCATAACGCAACGTTAACTATTCATGAAAATCGCAAATGAAATGAAATAAATATGCTAGCTCTCAAGCTTAGCCTTTTGTTAACAACACTGTCATCTCAGATTTTCAAAATATGCTTTTCAACCATAGCAAAACAAGCATTTGTGTAGTATTGATAGTATTGATAGCTAGCGTAGCAGCGTAGCATTTAGCGGCCAACATTTTCACAAAAACAAGAAAAGCATTCAAATAAAATAATTTACCTTTGAAGAACTTCGGATGTTTTCAATGAGGAGACTCTCAGTTATATAGCAAATGTTCAGTTTTTCCAAAAAGATTCTTTGTGTAGGAGAAATCGCTCAGGTTTGTTCAAAACCGAAAAAAATAAATAAATAAATAATAATAATAAATTCAGTCATCAAAACGCCAAACTTTTTTCCAAATTAACTCCATAATATCAACTGAAACATGGCAAACGTTGTTTAGAATCAATCCTCAAGGTGTTTTTCACATATCTCTTCGATGATATAACGTTCGTGGAAGTCTGCTTTCTCCTCTGAATCCCATGGAAGAATGCTTGCAGCTGAAGATTACGCACCAATTTCGACAAAGGACACCGGGCGGACACCTGGTAAATGTAGTCTCTTATGGCCAATCTTCCAATGATATGCCTACAAATACGTCACAATGCTGCAGACACCTTAGGGAAACGGCAGAAAGTGTAGGCTCGTTCCTGGCGCATTCACAGCCATATAAGGAGACAATGGAAAACAGCGCCTCAAAACTTTTGCTCACTTCCAGTTTGAAGTTTCATCTTGGTTTCGCCTGTAGCATCAGTTCTGGGGTACTCACAGATAATATCTTTGCAGATTTGGAAACGTCAGAGCGTTTTCTTTCCAAAGCTGTCAATTATATGCATAGTCGAGCATCTTTTCGTGACAAAATATTGCGCTTAAAACGGGAACGTTTTTCATCCAAAAATGAAATACTGCCCCAGAGGTTCAAGAGGTTAATGCAACCGCTGTGTCAGATTTCAAAAAAGATTTACGGAAAAGCCATGCAATAATCTGAGTACAGCGCTCAGAGACCAAAACAAGCCATACAGATAGATACCCGCCATGTTGTGGAGTCAACAGAAGTCAGAAATAGCATTATAAATATCCACTTACCTTTGATGATCTTCATCTGAATGCACTCCCAGGAATCCAAGTTCCACAATAAATTTTGTTTTGTTCGATAAAGTCCATCATTGATGTCCAAATACCTCCTTTTTGTTTGCACGTTTAGCGCAGGCACTTAGTTCAGACGACAGGTCCATTACAGTTCATAGAAACATGTCAAACGATGTATAGAATCAATCTTTAGGATGTTTTTATCATAAATCTTCAATAATATTCCAACCGGATAATTCCTTTGTCTTTAGAAAGGAAAAGAAACAGAGCTCGTGCTCACGGCCGCGTGCGAGACTGAGCTTATGGCATTTTGCCAGACACCTGACTCAAACAGCTCTTATTTTCTCCCCTTCACAGTAGAAACAAGGTTCTAAAGACTGTTGACATCTAGTGGAAGCCTCAGGAAGTGCAATCGGACCAAATTTTACATTGTATATTGGATAGGCAAAGACTTGAAAACCTACAAACCTAAGATTTCCCACTTCCTGGTTGGATTTTTTTCTCAGGTTTCTACCTGCTATATGAGTTCTGTTATACTCACAGACATCATTCAAACAGTTTTAGAAACTTCAGAGTGTTCTCCATCCAAATCTAGGCTATGGGTTGAAATAACCCGCCGCAAACCAGTCTATAATGCACATACACTTTACAACAAACAATTCCACACACAGACATGGGGGGAACAGAGGGTTATATACACGTCACATAATGAGGGAATGTAACCCAGGTGTGTGGGAAAACAAGACAAAACAAATGGAAAATGAAAGGTGGATCGGCGATGGCTAGAAGACCGGTGACGTCGACAGCCGAATGCCGCCCGAATAAGGAGAGGAACCGACTTCGGCGGAAGGTTTTGACAATGTGTGTGTGTGTGTGTGTTTGTTTGTATTTATTTATGTATGTTTTACCAAATACCTTCTTGCCTGTTTAGAATATAACATTATACATAGCCAGTCCATTGTTAACACCATAATTAAGTGGTGAGGATTTAAGAGTTTAAACACTTTAACACAAATTGTGGTGTTTCAGGAATAAATGCATTACAAATTGTGATATTTTTATTCATGCATGTTTTTATTATTGTGTATGTTTGCGTAGATCCATACAGTATGCTTGTTTGAGTGTGAACGGGCATATATTCCCAATCTGGGGAAATCTGTCATCTATAATCCCACCTCCACCTGTCTCTATATTCCTAATTCAGACGAGTTTAATTTCCAGAGCAGAGAATTTAATCAATCTGATTTTCCTGGGATTAGTAAACTACACTGAACAAAAATATAAACACAACATGTAAAGTATTGGTCCCATGTTTCATGAGCTGAAATAAAATATCCCAGAAATGTTCCATACAAAAAAGCTTATTTCTTTCAATTTTTGTGCACAAATTTGTTTACATCCCTGTTAGTGGGCATTTCTCCTTTGCCAAGACAATCCATTCACCTGGCAGGTGTGGCATTTCAATAAACGGATTAAACAGCATGATCATTACACAGGTGCAGCTTGTGCTGGGGACAATAAAAGACCACTCTAAAATGTGCAGTTTTGTCACACAACACAATGCCACAGATGTATCAAGTTTTGAGGGAGTGTGCAATTGGCATGCTGACAACAGGAATGTCCACCAGAGCTGTTGCCAGAGAATTTAATGTTAATTTCTGTCACACCCTGATCTGTTTCACCTGTTCCTGTGATTGTCTCCACCCCCTATAGGTGTTGCTTATTTTCCCCAGTGTATTTATCCCGGTGTTTCCTGTCTCTCTTTGCCTATTCGTCTTGTATGTTTAGTCAAGTCAAGCAGCATGTTTTTCCTGCACTTATTTTTGCTATTCTCCTTTTCTAGTCCTCCCGGTTTTGACCCTTTCCTGTTTCTGTACTCTGTACCCACCTGCCTGACCATTCTGCCTGCCTTGAACACAAGCCTGTCTGCCACACTGTACCTCCTGGACTGATCTGGTTTTGACCTTTTGCCTGTCCACGACCATTCTCTTGCCTACCCCTTTGGATTATCAAACATTGTAAGACTCCAACCATCTACCTCCTGTGTCTGCATCTGGGTCTCGCCTTGTGCCTTGATAGTATGAACTGGCCATGACCGACCCAGCAGACTTGGACCAGCTCCGCCAGGCTGTCTCTCTGCAGGGAGCCACCATTGGGAGACATGAGGAGTTGGTACAGGGCCTTTTGGAAGGGCTCGGGTCCTTGACGGAACGCCACGTCCATCGGTTAAAGATTATTATGGAGCTAATCAGGGACTTAGCTCAGAGGCTACCTGACACCTCTGAAAAACCCCAATCATTCAGTAATATTTCCCCTATCTGTGGTGAGTTTGTACAGTCTATCCCGGCTCCCCGAGAACCCCGCTTACCACCTCCAGAGCGATATACGAGGAATCGTTGTACCTTACGGGGTTTGCCATTTGTGCCATTTGTGGTCATCTGGATGAATTCATTGCAAAAGTGAGAAAGGTATTTGAGTTTCCGGGAGAAAGGCGGCCAGTAAACTGTGTCATGACGTTGGCCTCTTTGGGTATAGCAAGCCCATCCCCCTCTCCCTGCCTCCCCCTTTCCTCCTTCAACTAGGTTGCTGTGGTCAGAGAGACGTTGTAAATTCCTGAGAATCTCCTCATGCACACACAGTATAGAGAGAGTAGATTTTCATGGAGAACAAAGGAAATCCTTCCACCTCACAGAACTTGATGTACGAAGAAATTTCATGTTCCGGAAAGTATAAAAGATAGGTGAAGAATCCAGCTACGAACTGGTCCGTTTGTCACAACTTGGGGAAGATCATGGGAGACGGTGTGGTTACATTACCATAACGCTGTTTATTAAATAGCCTCAGATATGAGGTTTACATCTAATTGTTGTATAAGATGAATGAGTGAGTATGATACTGTTTGTATAATTGTGTAATATGATTTTGGATTGTTTAATGGAGAAAAATACAATTCCCTTTTGATTTGAACTAAATCAGAGGACCGCCCTGAGCACAGTTAGGATCAGGCCTCCTGGGACAGCCCCTTTTCTGCCATTCCGAATAAAACCCAACTTTGAGAAATTATCAGCAGACCGAGCTAACCTCAATTTCGAGATGGCTAAAGGTTGCAGACCATGTTAAACATACCACGTGGTTGAACTCTTAGACTATCGATACCGACAGAATAAGAACAGGTCTTTGATATGAATTACTAGTCTGCAGCTAGGAATTCGGTATCATTGAACACGAAGAACGACAACCGCCGAAAGATCCATTCTATAACAAATGTCACTCTGAACAAGACCCTCTAACCACAACCGACATAGAGAGGGAGAGAGACGGACAATTCTACAAAAGAAATGAACTTTTCACCAGCGATCAAGACGACACACTGAGCATAAATATATATATTGATTGCAATTGTTCCCAAATGAGTGAGTGTTCAAGTGCAAAGGATTAGCATTTCAATTGTTATAATTATCACTCTATACTGACTTCTTAGTCGACCCCCACTTCCCCTTTTGTCTAACAAGCCATTCTCCTATCATTTCATGTAACCACATTTGCCTTGTTTGTTTGTTTGTTTATGCATTTCTGTGAATTACTTAGTTACTAATAAATAAATTATTTAAGACAATTGATGTATGGATAACTCATATTGAAGACTGGAATGAGACTAACGTAAGGTAAAGTAAATAATTCATTAATTCGAAGACTAATTGATCAGATAAAATATCTGAAAAGTTATTTTAGGATATGATAACTTTGTAATCTGAATATTTTTATTTTTGGTGCCCCGACTTCCTAGTAATTACGGTTACATGATTAATCAGTCTAATCGCGTAATACTTAATTACAGAGAATCTTTGATAAAAACTATAAGTCTTCAGTTAATGATAGTAAAGACACAACAACTACTTGACTTACTTCAAAACTCCTGTAGTGTGGCAGACTACACATTGATTTTCGCACGTTGGCCGCCAATAGTGCCTGGAATCCGGAGTCTCTTTTCGATACTTTTTTGCACGGATTATGTGAGGAGGTAAAGACAGCCTTCAACACATCCAGTGGACATTATGAGTACCAGGTCATGCCATTTGGATTCACCAACGCCCCCGCTATTTTCCAGGCTTTGGTCAATGATGTGCTTCGGGACATGCTAAACCGGTTTGTGTTTGTGTACCTTGACAACATCCTGTTTCTTTCCCGATCTGCACAAGAACATGTTCTTCATGTCAGACAGGTCCTTCAGTGCATCCTGGAGAACCAACTGTTCGTGAAAGCCGAGAAGTGAGTTCCACCACTCTACAATCACCTTTCTGGGATATGTCATTGCTGAGGGCAATGTTCAGCTTGATCCTGGAAAGGTGAAAGCAGTGGTGGATTGGCCTCAACCAACGTCCAGGGTGCAGTTGCAACGGTTTCATGGGTTTCAAAACTTCTACCGCTGTTTCACGCGGGACTACAGCACCCTGGCAGCCCCCATATCGGCACTCAACTCTCCCAAGGTACCGTTCAAATGGTCTCCAGCTGTTGACAAAGCCTTTGTGGACCTGAAGCATCGGTTCACAACAGGACCCATCCTCATCCATCCGGACCCCTCGCATCAATTTGTGGTGGAAGTGGATGCTTCGGATGTTGGAGTGGGGGCCATCCTGTCCCAGTGATCTGCCCAGGACCAGAAGCTTCATCCTTGTGCCTTCCAGACCCATGGTCTCAATCCTGCTGAAAGGAACTACTATGTTGGTAACTGTGAACTCCTGGCGGTGAAGATGGCATTGGAAGAGTGGAGGCACTGGCAGGAAGGAGCAGAACAGCCATTCCTGGTCTGGACTGACAATAACCTGGAATATCTCCATACAGCCAAGCGCCTCAACACCTGGCAGGCCCAGTGGGCTCTCCTGTTCACCAGATTTAACTTCACCCTCTCCTACCGCCCAGGGTCAAATAATGTGAAGCCTGATGCCCCCACCCGCCAATAGAGTTCCTCTGCAACACCCACGACCTCTGAAACCATTCTCCCTACCTCATGTCTTGCTGCCACTGTGGATTGGGGTATTGAGAACCTGGTCCGCGAGGCGCAAGGCTCCTATCCGGGACCTGAAGGGGGCCCGGCTAACCGGCTGTTTGTCCCTAATCCAGTCCGGTCCTGGAATGGGCTCATTCGTCCAGGCTGGCCTGTCATCCAGGGTCCCGTCATACACTAGCCTTCCTCCGACAACATTTCTGGTGGCCCACAAAGGTCCCTGACGTCTCTGCCTTCGTTGCCGCATGCACAGTGTGTAATCAGAACAAGACTCCACGGCAAGCTCCTTCTGGCCTCGTGTCACTACCTTTTCCCATCTCCAGAGTCCTGAATTCTACTGCTGTCCATCTTGTGTTACTCCGTACCCTCCGTATTCACCCTACCTTCCATGTGTCTAGGATTAAGCCCGTGTCTCACTGTCCTTTGTTTTCTGTCTCCAGGCCCATCTCTCCCCCCGGGTTATCGGTGGCCAGCCAGTATATACGCTGAGACGCCTCCTGAAGGTTCGACCACAGGGCAGGGGTTTCCAGTACCTGGTTGATTGGGCGGGTTATGGCCCGGAGGAGAGGTGCTGGGTCCCGGCTAAAGACATCTTGGACCCGGTCCTCATTGCTGATTTCCACCACGGTCAGACAGGCAATGCACCCAGGCAAGACGCCAAGTTGCGTCACTGGGGGAGGGGAGGGGGGTACTGTCATGTCCTGATCTGTTTCACCTGTTCCTGTAATTGTCTCCACCCCCTCCAGGTGTCGCTTATTTTCCCCAGTGTATTTATCCCTGTATTTCCTGTCTCTCTTTGCCAGTTTGTTTTGTATGTTTAGTCAAGTCAACCAGCATGTTTTTCCTGCACTTATTTTTGCTATTCTCCTTTTTCTAGTCCTCCCGGTTTTGACCCTTGCCTGTTTCTGGAATCTGTACCCACCTGCCTTACCATTCTGCCTGCCTTGACCACGAGCCTGTCTGCCACTCTGTACCTCCTGGACTCTGATCTGGTTTTGACCTTTTGCCTGTCCATGAGAATTCTCTTGCCTTCCCCTTTGGATTATTAAACATTGTATGACTCCTACCATCTGCCTCCTGTGTCTGCATCTGGGTCTTGCCTTGATAGATTTCACTACCTTAAGCGTCGTTTTAGAGATTTTGGCAGTATGTCCAACCGGCCTCACAACTGCAGACAATGTGTATGGCGTTGTGTGGGTGCACATTAGCCCATTTTATTGTTGTTGTATCTTGTAACAGATGCATGTCTGCATTCCCATCGATTAGGGCTTAATGCATTTATTTCAATTGACTGATTTCCTCATATAAACTGTAACTCAGTAAAACCAATGGAATTGTTCAATGTTGCGCTTAGATTTTATATTTATATATTTTTTTAGTATAGAATCTGTTACTCGTTTCACTAATTTACACTTATATGGGGATTAGACAGATTTAGATTATGGATATGTTTATATGTTGACAGGAAAGAAGAATATCTGGATTAGTTCATATACAGTCAAAAAAGAGGGGAGTTACATTATTGTGAGAGATTATTCAAACAGGGAGACCTGGCTGGACAAAAACAGCTCAAAGCCCGTCCACCTTCTCTCCCTATTCCCTGTATTGTTCCACCTAGTTTACAACCCCAGTCAGACAGAGGTAGCGGACTTGACATGGCAGTCAGGAGAAATGAAGCGAAGGGAGCGACCAGGCGCAGGGGTGGACACAATATGAATGATCCTAGGCAACAGATGACGGGTATTATCCTATCAACCTGCTGTTCGTTTTACACCACCACCCTCCCTTCTTCCTCCCTCCCTCTATCCCTACGTCCTTCCTCTCTTCTTTTTCAGTGACCAGGAGGTTGCCTTGAGTCCACTGTCTTCCCCTAGCTATAAAACAGCCCAATAATGGGACAGGCAGTGTTGGGGGTTGAAGATGTTTAGAATAGAAACCTCAGAAGAGAGAAGAGACCATTAGGATGCTGCTATAGGAGTTACCTCAGCAGAAGGTTTCCCTTTACTCACTGCCTGCAAATCAGCATTTTCACTGGACAATAGGCTCAGCAGTGGTCCCATGATTGCTTCTTTTCAAATGGTAATGGGCATCCTAGCTCCTCTGCCAGGTTTTTCCTTAGCAAGAGGACAAATTACAGTTTACAAGGCGGGCATAGAAGAAAAATCAAATGAAAAAAATAATAATTCTGAGCTGAATATCTTTTTTCGTCCCTCTTCTTTTTTTTTTATTATTCAACAAACTGACATGTAAATTACCCTTTAAGTGCTCCACTCCAGGGCTCTGATCATCCCCTAATTGTCGCAGTCAATTGTGGCCAACAGTCTCTTCAATCCCAGGCGCTTTGACAACAAGCACCAGGATCAAAGAGGAATCAACTCCCTTCAATTTCTCTCTATTTATGGAAGTGCCAAAAAGACTGCAGTGAGAGGTGAGAGTGAGAGGGCACTAGACCAGTGCTTTACAGAGAGAGAGAGAAGAGAGAGAGGAAATTATCGCATCACAATAGTCATTTGTTCATTACTGTTCTATAACCCTGATATTTGACAGTGCTCCTGTATTGACGTGCTCCATACACAGGACAGTTACAGCTGATAACAGGCTTAACTCACATATTGATACATTATGTTTTGTGTGACAGAGTATTTTAATAGCAGTTGTTATTTTTTTCTTGACGAAAGCGAAACAAGACTGTATCTACACCTGTATTTGCCTAAACCGTTTACATTTGCCAGTGTAGGAGAAACCATTTAGCTGTTAGCTGTGGGGTTCCCAAGTGGCGCAGCAGTCTAAGGCACATATGTCAGAGTCAAGGCCCGCGGGCCACATCCGGCCCGCAAGAAGGTTTTTTACGGCCCCTGGGATGATCTTGATTTATTATTAGAACCGGCCCGCAGCAAGCCGGCAGCCCGCAGATCTTTTACACGCACCAATACTACATTTCCCACAATGCAAAGGTGACGCACCGAGCAGTAGGCTGCTTCATTTCAATATTTATTGGCACAGCAGTCGTCAGCATCACAGTAAAATTAACTTTCAGATACCCATCAAAAATGGCAAAACGGAAGGTGGATACTGAGAACCGGGGGTTTCAAACAAGGTGGGAGTCGGAGTATATGTTCACGAAGGTAGCTGGAAAACCTGTGTGTCTTCTGTGTGGAGAAAGTGTGGCGGTACTGAAAGAGTATAATCTGAGACGACATTATGAAACGAAACACGCGGACACACACGCGGACGCAACTGTCAAGGCCAGTTTTATTTTGGCAGAAGAGATCGCTAAATCAGCCCGGCCATTTACGGAGGGGGATTTCATCAAAAACTGCATGATTAAAGTTTGTGACGAAGTTTGCCCAGAAAAAAGGCAACTCTTTTTAAATGTGAGTCTGAGCAGAAACACCATTGCCGAGAGAGTAGACCAGTTGTCCATCAATCTAAAAGAGCAGCTTGTGAAAAAGGGAAAAGATTTTATTGCATATTCCTTGGCTGTGGATGAGAGCACCGACATTTCTGACATTGCCCAGTTGTCAATTTTCATCCGCGGAGTGGACTCCAACCTAAGCGTGACAGAGGAGTTTTTGGCTTTACGTCCTATGCATGGCACAACTACGGGGCATGATTTGTATGAAGAGGTGTCAAGATGTGTAAATGAGATGGAGCTGCCTTGGGAAAAACTCGTGGGTTTGACAACCGACGGAGCACCTGCGATGTGTGGACACAGGAGCGGACTGGTGGCGAAGATACGGGAAAAGATGCAAGAGGAAAACGCGACAGGTGAGCTGACAGCTTATCATTGTATCATACACCAGGAAGCGTTGTGCGGTAAAGCCTTGAAAATGGAGCATGTAATGAGCATCATCACGCGCACAGTTAACTTTATCAGAGCCAAAGGTTTGAATCACCGCCAGTTCAAGGCATTTCTGACGGAGTTAGAAACGGAGCATGGTGATTTGCCTTATCACACAGAGGTGCGATGGCTAAGCCAGGGAAAGGTGCTTCAAAGATGTTTCGAGCTTCGTGAGGAGATTTGTCTGTTCTTGGACAGCAAAGGGAAAGACACAACACAACTCCGAGACGAAATGTTTCTGTGTGAAATGGCTTTTCTGTGTGACATTACGAGTCATCTGAATGCAATAAACTTGCAGCTGCAGGGTCGGGATCGTGTCATCTCTGATATGTACAGTACAGTGAAGGCATTTAAAACCAAACTGACTCTGTGGGAGACGCAGATGCGGAAAGAAAATTTGAGCCACTTTCCCAGCTGCCAGACCATGAAAGAGAAGCTCTCTACCAGTGCGTTCCCGAGCACACAGTTGGCTGATAAAATAGGTATGCTTGCCGCTGACTTTCGACGCCGATTTGCTGACTTTGAAGCACAAAAAAGCAGGTTGGAACTGCTCGGTAACCCATTTGCTGTTGACGTGGAAAGCTCACCACCAAACCTCCAAATGGAGTTGATTGACCTCCAATGCAATGATGCACTGAGGGCAAAATATGCGGCAGTGGGTGCTGCGGAGTTCGCCCGTTTCCTCCCCGGCACAATGCCCCAGCTGCGCATCCAGGCTGCTCAAACGTTGTCTATGTTTGGCAGCACATACCTGTGTGAACAACTGTTTTCTTTGATGAACCTGAACAAAACATCACACAGAAGTCGACTTACTGCTGAACACCTCCACTCAATTCTGAGGATTTCTTCAGCTCAGAGCCTTACCCCGAACATTGATGAACTTGTGGAAAAGATGGGACACCACCAAGTATCACCCTCAACCTCAAACAAGTGAACATTACTGTGCAATCACATATTTAGAGTTTTTACTCAGTTCAAGTTTAAAAGTTAAAATTTAATATTTGTTTTCACTGCATGTTACTTCTCCTTAAACAAAGTGTTGTTTTTGATTAATAGATTTTTGCACTTTATTTTTTTGTATTTCAATCCAATTATATTTTAAAAATATTTCAGTTGAGTGGATGATAGAAAATTGCTATTATTGTTTTTTCTTTGAAGTAAATTTAGCCCACTTTTGCTAAAATAGAAAATATAGTCTACTGATGGTGCCTTGAATACCGGTTTCTTTCATTTAATGTTCATGTTATGGGGATATTTATATAAAGGAAATTTGTCTTTTGTGTCTGTTGAAAATTAAAGATTACTGACAGAGCCATAAGAAAATATTGCTTTATTTATCTGATCATATTGTAATATATTTGTTAGGTTTTCAGTAGGTTCAATTAGGTTCACTAGACTATATGCGTCATTTAAAAATGTTTCAATGAACATTCGAACAGTCCGGCCCTCGTCTTGTAGCTGATTTTTTTATTTGGCCCTCCGTCCATTTGACTTTGACACCCCTGGTCTAAGGCATTGCATAGCAGTGCTAAAGGTGTCATTACAGACCCTAGTTCAATCCCCACCTGCCGTGATCGGAAGTCCCATAGTGTGGCGCACAATTGGCCCAGTGTTGTTAAGGGAGGGTTTGGCTGGGGTAGGCCGTCATTGTAAATAAGAATATGTTCTTAACTGACTTAGTTAAATCAAATAAAAATCTGTGAACACTCTTTACCTACCCTGTGGTGACCAGCAGCTTCACTGTGATTAATATTTTTCTCAGGATGAAAATAAATCACAAACAATAGACAGTGTTACAACTCACAATGACTAAAGTATTCTCTATTATTTTACACCCTGGTCATTTGAGAGTCAAAGTACCCCACCCCCTTAGAAGGACTAAACCTTGATGAACACTGATGCTTGGTAGATATCCAACCTGATAATTGTCCTACCATAATTCCATTAAATAAACAGTGGCTGGTAGTTGGGAGGGTGGGGAGAATTACATGTCATTTTCTGCATTGTTATTCAGCCACATCAGTTTGAGTTTATTGGGTTTTTATCCAAGACATATTACCCTTGCTATGCACCAGGTTAGTGTAAATGAACACACCGTATTGAAATTGTTGAGCAAGAGAGAGACAGGGCAGAATTAGGCCAATATTCACTAATAATAAAAACTCAACAAAAAGCAATTCAGTTTTGGAACATCTAAAATACGGTGACCCCCTCTCATACCATTACCAAGCCCTGCAATTCCAAGAGCTGAGCAAAGAAAAGAGTCCCCTCATCCAGCTGGTCCTGGGGTTGAGTTCACAAACCTGTTCTACTAACACACTGAAGCCTCAGGACCAGAACATCCAATCAAGAATAAAGAATAAAACAAATTACAACACAGTCAAAAACAAAACTACATTGCTTATTGGGAAACACAAGCAGAAGCACAAGGCAAAATGCAGTGCTATCTGGCCCTAAATTGACAGTACACAGTGGCTAACTATTTGACCATGCTTACTGTTCAAAACCTTTGGAAAACCTTAACAAAGTACAGGCTCAGTGAGCACAGCCTTGCCAATGAGAAGGGTAGACACAGGAAAACCTGGCTCCCTGTAGAGGAAAGGCTGTGCAACCACTGCACAACAGCAGAACCTGAGACGGAGCTGCATTTCCTCACGAAATGTCCAAAAAAAGTCAAACAATTAGAGAGTGTAATTTCCCCAAAATTGAAACCCTTATTCAAGGTTTCAAAGACCTCTCTGATGAGAATAAGCTACCCATCCTGTTGGATGAGGACGCAGAGAGCTATGGGTTGGCAGCACACTACATTGCTGCCTGCCATAGGGACAGTGTCTGACAGACGAACCAACCTGCACATGTCCTCTATGCTTATTGTTATTGTTCAATGTATTTTGACCCTTAGTTATTAATTGTTGTTACTGTTGTCCCATTGACAATTTTGAGTATTATTATTTTTATATTGTAAATATCCAAAGTCAGCTTTGGCAATATGTACATTGTTACGTCATGCCAATAAAGCAAATATAATGTAATTTAATTGGATTGAGAGAGAGAGAGAGAGAGAGAGAGAGAGAGAGAGAGAGTAGACATGGTTTGGTTTGAGGAAATAAGTTAGTTATATTAATTATATTTCTATGTCCTAAGAGGAAGTAGCTAGCATCATATATGGAAGCAGACATTAAAAGGCTGATATGCAAATGTAGGGAAGAGATTAGAGATACAACAGTTATTCAAATGTTTGATTAATAATGCATCATCGCCACCGTCATTTATTCATTCCAGGGAGCGATAAGTCATCTTTCGAGTCAAGAGTGAAATACGTTTTCCTGTTTTCCTTGAGCAGCTTACCTTTTTTTTAATGCACACTTCTGGGTATAAATACTTCGCAAAGAGGGAATATCCAAATATTAAAACAGAAATACTGGTTTTCTGAGTCCCTCACAGCCTCCCTCCACCAATCTGTTACTTTTCTGGCCACTGGGGACCTGACCTCTTTCCACAGGAAAGATTCAAAGTAAAGCAGAACATCTGATCTGTCTCTTATTTGTGCAGCTCAAATGAACAAGTTGTAATTCGCAGTCTCAGATCGAGTCACCATGCACTTACTCTGTTGATTTTAACAAGAGCAACCAACAGAAGAATAATCTATACGTTTCTGATGTAAGTGTTTTGCTTCTAAGCAATCTGTTACTTTGCGATCTCTCTCTCTCTCCCCTCTCTCTCTCTCTCCCCTCTCTCTCTCTCTCCTCTCTCTCTCTCTCCTCTCTCTCTCTCTCTCTCTCTCTCTCTCTCTCTCTCTCTCCCCTCTCTCTCTCTCCCCTCTCTCTCTCTCTCTCTCTGTCTCACTTTTCTTTTATATACACTGAGAAACATCTGAAGTGTTTTTGAGATAAGCACAAGCAAAGGACAAGTGCTCATTTGCCTGTAAGGCCTGTAGCGAATGTAAACTAACTTAATTTCCCGTGTTTGAGACTTCTTCCCCGAAGATCACACACTCACACACACGGTCGTACTCTGTTCTCCAATTGTCCATCAATCTCTCATGTTCTTCACTCTGTTACACTGCGAGCAACGGCGGATGGCATAATATCTGCGGCTGTCTACAGCAGTGGGATCAGAATATCACAGAACGGGTCCCATAGAGAGACCTACAGTCAATGTTGTTGTGGCGACTGTAGTGTACGGAGAGAGAGGGAGAGTTAAAAACAAAACTAGAGGGATAGATATGGTCTGGTGAAGAAGATGCTTTGTGTCACACCATTATCATTTAGGCCCTTATGCATTGTATTGTATACCAAACATCTTTAGAAGGCTGTCAACTGTATGCTTAGGGCCTCAGACATACTAGATCTCACCATCGTTGTTAGAAGCTGTCAGCGGTATATAGGATATATGTAGTCATAAAAGTAGTCATACTTTATGTAAGACATTGAATTATCTTCAACATAAATCTTACTTACCGTAATGGATCATATACCGTACTTGTGGTTTGTGAACTTATTTAGGGGCGACATTGAAACAGTGAAATGTAGAGCAGCTTTGGGGTATGTTCTCATGTACAGGAAATGACACCGTCCTGTTCTCCTCCTCCTCTCACCCCGCTCTCTTATTTAGTTTGGGGATTCCATTCCATTAGATTATTTTCCCACCACCACCTGTGAATTCTCCTCCTCCTCCTCCTCCTAAGTTTTAGCACAGATGTAACATTTCTGGGGAGCAATTCCATCATGATAGCTGCTCCTTTCCCAGCACAGAACAGCAGTCCTGCAGGGAGTTGGAATCCAAAGATAGCTGTGTTTCCATGCGACTGTATGGGGAGGACAACATCAATTACATATCTTTGGAAAATATAATAATTTGTGGCTGGTTTGGAATTATACAATAGACTGGGATTTGTGTAACTGCTGTACTTTTACCCGACAAGTTATCTTGGCAACAGTCAGATAAAAGGTCTTATTAGTATACAAAGAAACGACGTGTTATGCTTATGATACTGTTATGGCAGGTGAGAGCTCACATCTGGCGCCTGATATAATCATGAACCGTAGTGTGCTTCAGCAGTGGAGTCTATAAACTGAACGGAGTCACCGTCTGTTCTCTGCATTCAAAGTGTGGCAGACAAAAAAAAGGTATTGGGCTTCACTCATCATCCTCCCCCTTGCCCCCTTTTTCTTTCAAAATGTGTTCCACCTGATGAGGGTGATTTCGGGACCCTAAACGGTCAGTAATTACTTTTTAAAACGTTTTTTACATTTTTTTGTTTTTATTTATTTTTAACATATTTTGCTATCCTCACTTGTTAAAAAATACAAGTGCACCGTATTGTAACGCTAGAATCCTTATACCTGACAGGTGAGTAGACCAGTTGACTGGTTGAATAACTACCAGGTTAAATACCAGGATGATTACTGATTCCACTGTGTATTCTGTACTGCAACACTATGTTATAAACCATAGGCCTATACTGCTTCTGTGGTGCATAGGATAGAAGCTATACAGTTTTATTGTTGCGCCACACGATCATTTAAATGTCAACCTAGTTGAAATTGACATAGCCTAGATGTATTTACTGCTTCATAAAACGGTCATATTTGATTCCTTGCTAAATGCATAAGTAATGATAAAACTGACAAAGGGCATATATTTGCTCTATTGATATAATTCATACCGGCAAACATGGCACGTAAAAATAAAGACACTTGCTTTCCAGAGCCACAAGAGTGTGTTGTGTTTCCTCTCAATTAAATTAACAGATTCATTAACGCTAAGGTCCCCCTATAGGTCAACCATCGTCAGTAATCCCCTTTCACGCTGTATATGTTTGTATAAAATATTCAAGCTGGAAGCAAGGAGCGGTGTCACTCAGAGCGCGCGGGAATGAATGAGCAGGGACACCGCTCCAGTTGTTGAGCGGCAGCACAGAGGGATTTGGCAAGTCAGACAGAGACCATGCACTTGCTTGACATACATTCAGTGCGCACTTAAAATGAATGACTTTGCGTCTTTATCTGGCATGCAATTGCAGGCTATTATTTGCTGTCAAAATCGGAAGCGAATCACACGCCTATATCAGTCTTAATCTCACACACATGCTGTACATAACATTAACACACAAAGCAGATTACTCCGTGGAGCTGCAAAACTTGAGTTTGGAGTAGCCTACTTACCAGCTGCAGTAAAGCGGGATCCTCTTCTTCAAGTCTGTAACGCACTATCACCTGACTGCGACCAATAACAGCTGCATAAATGACAACAAAGTTATTTTGTACATGCCTAGCTAATGAAAATACAACAGTACAACATAAATATAGTAGTAGGCTACAAATAAACACAATACTGTACGTGTAATAATAAATATAATAATCATAATATTACACATTTTTTAAAAAGAATAATATTCTTAATAATAATCATAATTGTAATTAATACAATTATATATAATTCATTCAAATGAATTGCAGATTTTTAAAAAATATTGAAAAATACTCTAATATCAATCTATTTTCAGCTGTGCTGTCTATATCGACCGCCTTTTGGAATATTTAATGCCAGATGTTGAGCACCTTTTCCTCTCGAGCTGTGCTTCCGAGTTCTCTGGAATCTGATTGGCTTTGGACAAAGGCATCAAACAGTCGAGCCTCTTGATTGATTATTTAATTATCCATACAGTTGATAGCTGCATAGGACAGGACAGAAAATATAATACTTTATTTACATAACCAATCACAGCGTTGAAAAGGTGGAGCCTCCCTCTCCATCTATAGTGAGAGACAGACAGAAATAGAAACAACAGCATCACAAGGAAATACGTGAATAAGTCAAATAGAGAAACCTTAATTTAAGTAATAACCATGTCATATAGTTGCAATAGAGAGAAATATTTTGGTCGATATAACCTTGAATAACACCTGTGAACAAAAGGAATAAAGTACACACTTGACGTGTTTCAATCCTGGTCAGAGTGATGAGTTCACATACACTTTGTTTAAAACACACAGGGAAAACTTCAAATAAAGTACCTGTACGCACCTGACTGCGCCTGGCACGTGCGAGAAGCACCTCAATATACACATCTCTTTCGCTCTTGTAGGTGCATGGGGCATGCGCCGTTATACATGCTCCACTCATAGTGGTTATTACGATAGTACAAAATAAACGCACGTCCATAGAGGCAAATTAATAAACGTTTACAAATATAAAACATGAACAACCCAAACCGCTGATGTTCACTTCCTTAACACTCTGTAACCCTTATACTTTCATCCCTGGTATGTGTGAGAGTCAGTCAAACTTGCAACGCTATCATTTCGGTCCCTTTTCCCCCTTTCAGTTGTGGTCGTGTGGGTTGAATATGAGAGTGTTCCAACTTTTCTTCTTCCGGATAATATTCTTGCTTCTTCGGCTGCTCATACGTGGTAGTCATAGTCCGACAGTCACAGTTCATTTCACTCGGATCAAACAGCCTGGGAGATAAAAAAAAAAAAAAAAAAAACGTATCACGTTTACCAAAAGATGCTCACGTTTGGTCCTGCTCAATTATCCCCTCCCGTGAAGACAGGTGGCGCGTGTCCCAGAGTTGGTTCTCTCCTCTCCTCCGTAGTACAGAAAAGAAAAAGAAAAAAATGTCATTAGAAGAGGCGTAACACGTCAGTCCGTCCCCAGGTTTGTTTCCTGGAGTGTCTGAAAGAGATCAGTCCTAACCTGCCCTAGCAGGAATAACGGTCCTTCCGAACCACTATTTCTAAGGCTTTATTATCGTTGCAAGGATCCCTGCACATTTCTCTCCGCAATTGCTTACCGCTGCAGTCTTGTGTTATCACTACAACCGAAGTCAACCGAAAATATACTACTATACGAAATCAGGTATGTGTCCATTTCTTTACCTCGACTAATAACCTTTATAAAATAGGTCATTTATCATTTTAGAGATTGCGACTTAGAGCTTTTATAAGGGATTTGGTGATGTAGTATTGCGTTCACTTTAAACTTTCTCTACCTGCACAGGTGGATGAGGTAGCGGTGCCTTTTAAATATCTAGGCTTGCAAGTGCGTTCCAACAGAAAATATGCAGTTTTATAGAATATGATGAAAAGCCTACTCTTCGAGCCGAAAAACCATGAGAAAAAAAACAAAAAACAAGCCCGGTCTTATTCAGCTTTGGATTCACTTTCACCGAGCCAAGCACGCAGCCTTTTGTATCCAACTCGTTCTTGTTAGTGTCTTTCTTTATTTTTTGGTTTCGTAGAGTAGTTGTCTGTCTCACAATATGGTAAATATTCGCTTATCATATCAACGTTATTTACATTATTTTGTTCAGATAGCTGTAATATGTTTCAATTCCTGTCTGGATAATTGTATTTTTGTTGACACATCATTTTGTGGTATTTGTTAGTTTTTGTGTGTTTATTTGTTTTTCCTGTCGTGGGTCGTTCCAAATAGTAATACAATCCATTGGCAGAATTTAACACACTCATTTCGCACGATTAGTCCATTGAAAGCATGAATGTTTTCATGTTTTGTCTGTTTTTACTTATTTATGCATGTACGTTTTTCAACATGACAGGCCTAAAACGTAAAATATGCATGCTATCTAAAATTAACCTTAAACGAACAAATGTAGTAATATTCGTAAATTAATTGTGGAGTATATTTACATTTATGCATTTAGCCCTACGTATTTCACAACATAGCTTTTTCTATCATCTTTCATTTTTATTGTTTTGTGTTGTGAGTGATATGGGCCTAGCTGAGTGAAATTGCTCTTCTTTCCACCCTGTGATATTTACATTTGTCACAAAGCCTATTGCTTGAACTCATAACTTTAACATTGCCTCTGTCATCATCAATGTAGGTAACTCTAAATTTAAAAAATGTAGGTTAAAAAAACATAAACCCAGAGAAATCAATGTAGGCCTACTGTTTGCGATATTCGAGTTATTTTATATATATATATATATATATATATATATATATATCGAAGCAGAACATAAAATGAAAACAGCACAAAAGAAAGAAAAGGATCAATGGTACAACTTTTCTTATTTGAATTAACAGAATGTAAAACGCGTGCTTAACCCAGCACGGCCATGACTTAGTGAATTATGCCTCATACTGAAGGTGCAAGTCCCTGTCTCCCCCTTTCTCTGCCTCCTCTCCTTCCCCGTCGTCATGTTCACTTCCACTTATCATCATCCCCGATCACTGGCATTATAAAGATCAACAATACATTGATCGACCCCTTATCGTACTCTAGCATAGGTATAAAATAGAATAAAATGTGTATATTGGGTTTTCTATTGTTTTCTGTTTTACTTGGCGCCTGAAATTTAAATGGTTTCTCCCAGTCAGTCCAGTGTACCCACATTGTTGCTGCCTGTGTTTGGTTGTTAGATATTGAGCCTGCGTGCTGCTGCTGCTGCTGATTCAAGGAGTCGAGTCCATGCGAGCTGCCATCTGATCCACTCTTATCAATGAAGCACGAGATCATGGCGGATGGCCCCAGGTGTAAGAGGCGAAAACAAGCCAACCCAAGAAGGAAAAACGGTAAGAAAATACATAAAAAATAACATACTGTCATTTGCAAAATAGGTTTGTTGTGGATCTAGAGCTGTAATGTTGTCACTGTGACTGTAGTTCAGAGGGGCTGGCTACGAATTACCAAATGCGTGTTTTTGTTCTGCTCTCGTCTCATAGGAAATAAAGGGACACTTCTAACGGGGAAATAATGCGTAATGTGTCCGTATTGTACTGTGTACACAGGCGGGACTGTCTATCCTTCATTGTGAAATTAGGAGCACAACGTCTTTGCTAATTTCGTAATTTTTACAGAGACGATTAGACGGAAGTTGTAATAAGTTGAGAGTTTATCGTTGCGCGAAAAGACTGAGTAGCAGTGAGAGGAATTTCAGAAAGTTTCCCATCCCATATAACGGTTCAGTCGTGAAGTCCTTTATTGTCCACCAAGACAAACCCGTTAGATGAGGACTGATTTTATTTGCTGTTCTGTAGTTGACGTACCTGTAGATTTAGTTGTTTGAGCATATCTTTTTTCAGCAAGTGTTTGTTCCTTATGCTACACATTGCTTAGATTCTCACACTCATGAGTATATTATTTCATTAATGTAACTCGTTTTTATATGTCTAAACGTTATTGTTATGTTTAAGTTCTCGCGTTGTACCCAAATTATTTGTTACAGTGTTACATCTACTTTCTCTCGAAATATTGTCCCCTTTTTTAGTAAGGAATGATTAGTGTCCCACACCGTTGGCAACTGACAAGAATATGAAACAGAACATGGGGGGACAATTCGCTGTGAACACGCTGTAATAGCTTAGTTGACTAATTTATTATAAACAAATAAGATGGCATGTGCGCTAAGATGGTGATATTGACCGGTGGTGTGTCTCGTGTCATTTATTATATTATTAGCAATATGAAGTGCTTGTATGGAGCAAATAGCGTTGAAGGATACGTTTGTCACTCTATTGTCAACTGTTTGTTCACCCACCGAACTGTGTTACACGTTGGGAGTTATTGAACCATGTCGTGGATGACTTTTCGTAGGGAATATACGTTTGTTCCTTTCCCTTTTGTGGACTGTACACTACAATACACCCCGTGCACAAGTAAATCCAGCATCACCACATGTCTGGGTCCCGAGATCTTTTCTTACACGGGAATGCCTTGTATTTTATTTTGTACCTGGTATTTTCAGTTTTACTGTTCACAGTGGCCTTATCAAATGCGTATGCATTTTGCTTGTACTTGTGAAATGTCTCCCTTTATGTGTCTCTTTTCCTTATTAAATGTTGTGTATTGATTTTCGTACAATCAATACAAGGAGAGTCATTGACAATTACAAGCGTAGCTTCCAGCTTGTTGTTGTTCTGAATAACAAAAGATAGGAGTGAAAGTAAGTTCCCCTTTTCACTGTAGTTTTTAGGAGATAAGAATGTTCTTTCTTCCTTTCTTGCCTCTGAGCACCAGTTCCCACCTGTTCCAGTAAACAAAAGTTTGGATTACTTTCAAACACTCCATTCAAGTAAGTGTTTTCTGACAAACACACACCTGATGATTGACATTTGCATTTGTCAGACAGAAAAATCCTTTCAAGTTCCCTCCATTGCAACAGCAGCAAGCAACCTCACACACTCTCAATGCAAAAATAATTAGCATGGTATTTTAGTCGCTTCCCCCCCAGTGCTGATGTGGTGTGCAGTGTGCACATATTATAGGCCGACTGAGCAAGTAGAAATTCGGCATTCTTGATTCTATCATATTTTTCTAATATGCCATTGTGATCACAGATGTTGCCCTCCCTATTTACATTTTCTCGTCACGAGATGCCTTCAATAGCTCTCTCCCTTTGGGAATGCTGTGGTTGAGCTATTCAGACAGAGTGGATTTCATTTTCTCCCCTGGATGCATGGAGAGATGTCATAGGAGCTGAGCTTGTGTGTCTGGCCGTTTAGATAACACCACTATATAGCTATCTATGAGGATCCTTATCAGGACGATAGCCTACATACTGAGGTTACTTGAATGCAGTAAGCAAGACAGAAAACATAGACCATCAATTGAAATATTTTGAATATTGATAGATTGATGATGTAAATGATTTATTTACGATATGGGTAGAAAAATACATTATTTTATGTATGACAGTTTGTCATGTTATCCAGAAGACATTTCTCTGTAGTTATAGATTTTTTTTGTTGTTGTAGGATTTCAATGTTTTGATTCACATTTACGGCTACATTTTGTAGCCAGTATTCTGACCTTAGAGGGAGATTCTGTAATTCCAGGTACATTTATTCAGATTAGGTTATTTGGTCCCATTATCGTAGGTAATAATGCTTTTCTAGCCAGGCATGGTGTATCTGGCTTCGCTGTTTGTTGATAACACAACTTTGGCGGGTGATTCTATAGGCCCACATATGATACGATACATACTTATCGTGTCCATAGCTAAAGAGTGTTTAAGTCAATCTCACAGTTCGGTGCAAGGTGATATTGGCAACCCTGTAGTTTGTTGGAGTTTTCTCTCTGCCTGCCTTCCCAGGTGTTGCAAGTCAGACCCAGCTGTGGGGCTCGACCTCACTGTGTGTTTATAAGTACAGCTGGCAAAGTACTCCACAAACCTTTTCCCTTCTAATTGGATTAGTCAATCAATACTTTTAAAAATGAGTACTTTTGAATGGCACACTTTCAGTTTCCACACTTTTATTGCCCTCTCAGTATGGGTAAAGAGACATTTGCTCTGGGAATGACAGACAGTGGTACTGGTCGGCATCTCCCGCTCATCTATTTTGTTTACGTTCAACTCTGGACTAATGTTGGAGTTGTGTGCGTGTTACGTGGTGTTGCTTGTATTTGGGTGTGCCATTTAATGAGGTGGTACATAAAATGGCACCACTTTTTTTTCAGGGGAAGTTTAAAAATGTAAACGTAGAAATTCAGTTTTCCCAAAGGTCTGTTTATCTGATATTTCCTGTAATACAACACAAAGACCTATACGTTTTTTTCAATCAACAGAAAGCCTCTCCATAGCTGTTCCCATGCTCCAGAATATATTGATTACATAATTGAAGGTATAAAAAAAGAAGAAGCTTTCCAGCTTCTCTCTCTGTCTCTCTCTCTCTCTCTCTGGCTCCAATAGTTTAATACAATGCTGTGAATGTGATTATAAAAGCCTGTGTGCATTCACGCTAAAGATATAAAGGAGTCTCACTAATTCTTTAGCCTCAGCCCTGCTTTCAGCCCAAACAATGGCAGATTCCTTCCAGTCTAAACATTTTGTCCATCTCTATTATTCATTTGCTTTTAAGGTGCATTTACTCCCCAGCCGAAGAGAAAAAGCCCCCCCCCCCCGCCCCCTTCCCCTTTTCACAAATTTCTCCTCTTCCCAAGGTAGGCACTATTTTGTTGCTGTCACAGGGAAAAGGAGGGCAGGTTCGCTAGCGCTCACGGACAATTGATTGTCAGTCGTAATGTGTTTCATTTACATGTTTATCACGTCAATAGTGCTGGGGTGTCCACTGTACCATTCATGCTGCCATTCCCACAAGGGTGCAATTGTCTAAGCAGCCAAAGCTAGTTACCTTTTCTGATGGCTTTTTCACTCGGGCAAAAATGGAAAGGGAGGTGTTGCCGTCGTGCGTCAGTGTTTAGAGAAGGATTATTTTGTTTAAGCAAGTGAAATAATTACTGCAGATATTATAAGCCAGCAAGAAATGATCTCCTTTCGGCAGGGGCCTGCACTGTTCGCATGGCAGCAGTGACAGTGGTGAGGCGTGAGGTGTCCAGACAGACTCAGGGTTTTTAGAAAAGCTATTTCATATGATGAGGTATTATTAGATTGTTTACTTAAGACTGATAGACTGATGGTATCTGGTAATGGTAGGTACAGCATGTTGAGGATGTGTGTTTTTGTGCACTTTTTCCAAAAACAATATCCTGATCCTGATTTCTGGCATGTCGTTATGCGAGGCCTTTGTTGCCCTTTTCACCCTTTTCAAGCAGATACAGTTGGTTGACGCATCACTGTAGTTTGTTGTTTATAATTATTTATTGAACGGGGGTCATCATAAGCTAAATATATCCTTCTGCTCAAACTACGGTAGTCGGACGTACACCACTGAACACTTTTGTGTTACCGGATCTCTACCTGTTAGATTTCAGAACTTCCGGAATAAAAAATAAAGCCTAGTGTGGTGACTTTTGACTTAGTAAAGGTTTTAGTTCATTCAAAACTACATAGATCTCCTTAACATCACATTCAGCCACAAACACATGTTGTGTTTGCTGTGATGAACCAGATTCACGCCAGTATCAGATGATTCTGAATCGGACAGAACATGACCATCTCTACAATCGGACACCGATACGCAACTTTATCCCCCAAATTTTGTCTGTTAAAAAAATCTAAAAATCTTTCCCATTTTATTTTTTTTGTTTTGGGTTCTCTATTTTTTTCTCCCTCTCTGGCTTGTGAAGATATTTTCGCCTAACGGGGAGAACACACACAGCAGAGGCACGTTAGCTGAACCCCTGACACCGCGGTCTTTGGAATGCCTTAGGTACGATTTCACTTTCGCTCACATCAATGCTGACCTGAATGTCTTTCATATCTGATCCGCCGTGTCTCTCCCAGTAAACATCCCCCGAGGGGAGAACAAAGAAAGGAGCTCTTCTTCTTCTTAATCACAATTCAGCCCTTTCACCGCCAGCAGGCTACATTTGCATTCAGCATCAGAAAGGCCGAGATGAAAAGGGGGAAAAAAGGAAAGCAGAAAGGAGAGCAATAGCAAAAAAATAAATAAATGGCAGAAGGGTGGGTGGTGAGCAAAATAACTTAGGTGTTTGTGGCTGTTTGTTGGGCGTCCCCTGGTTACTAGCCTAATATAGCTCCTACTCTACCGGTGTAGGCCTGGCCCTCCTGACGGTCAGATAGTGTTACGAGATGGCATGCCTGTACTATTCATGGACACTCACTCTCACACTTAAAGGAGAAAAAAATGAAAACGTGTCTGAGACGGATCAGATTCTAACTTAAGAGGTCTGTACTAGCTCGGCGCAGGTGTGTTTAGACACAATTACTTTTTGGGGGTGTTTCTTTTTTGTCCATTTTGAAATAAGAATTGGAGAGCAAAGCAGTGCTTATGTCTACTGTTATTTGTCAAATGGCATTCTAACGTGATATTGTAGGGATTCCTTGTGGATGTGTGTTTTGTATGTCACCTGAAGAGCAGGTGTGACAGAGGTCAATAGGAGAGACTATTTCTGGAGTTGTTGCAGTGTGATCTTTCAAAGTATAATGCTAGTTGATTCACTGTGCTGGGTTTGCTGAGAAAAGTTTAGTCGTTGTGTTATGAGATTAAAATAAAAACCCGTTTAAACAGAGTTGCCATTTTTGTTTCTCTTTACTTTATAGCTCAGTACTCTTTCTACACTAAGATTAGATTTGGTCCCCGCCCCTCCTAGAAATCTGGACCAAAGTTTAACCACATGCCTCCACTCTTCTCTTAAGTTGGTTGGCGAGATATCTTTATTGTATAGTGAGATCTATTTCTTCTCTCTCTCTCTCAATCAGACTAAAGAATCATGTATGCAAATCCGTTGCCAAGCTTTCAAAGGGGGGATGCTTCAGCCTACAACTTTAAATGCATCATGTGATATGAATTCCGTATTCTTTCTTTTATTTTCCAACCAGAACTTTTTGTTAAGAAAAAAAAGGGTTATTAGTACACCTTCCCCCCTTCCCAAGCTGACCGGGATTTAGACAGATTTACTTCAGCAAACACCTTTGGACACTGGGGGAAAGTAGGAGTCTGTTTGCAAAAGGAGTCTTTTGTTCCGAGAGGCGCAGGGATAATTCTTTACTAGGCAGGCGTGATATTAACCCATGCTTCGATACCAGGGGAAGTGGTTAACTCTTTGTGGACACACACTCACTCTTTACTTGGACTGTTCAGGTTTCTGCTCTTCTCATGCATGGACCATTTTCTCAGCTCTGTTGAAAACCTCCCCTCTCTCCCTTCCGATGCCTTCTCCTTAAGTACGTTTTCTGAAGTAAAAGAGTCAGAACAGCCTGTTCCATGTTCTGCTCCGTATTTTTTTGTGTGGAAAAGCTGCGATATCTTGGATAGGGGACTCGCTTGGCTTTATAGAATAGCCAACCCATGATTATAGCTGAAATTCCTTCCCTCTGCAATAGCTTCAGCTCTAGTTGCTGTTCTGCTGGCAATGTCTTCTGTGCTGCTTACATATGTCACTGCTGAGGACCACAGAATGCAAGTAGTACTGCTGAGTTTCTTGCGTCACCAGTGACTAAGAAAAATGCATGAATCTTAGCCAATGAGAAGGCTGTCCTCAAGCCCCCTGGGCTTAATATGTTGATTTAATGTCTCAATATTCATTATGCTTAAAGCGAATAGACATTTGATCATGTTTTGATGATGCTTAAGTCTTAAGTTTGACTTGTTTTGAGACCCGGTTCACTTCATCCACCTCAAATTCTTTGTCCTGCGCTGGGTCATCTGGTGCTGTATTTGGTTGTGTGTGTGTTGTCCGTAGTTCAGGTTGTGTGTGTGTGTGAGAGGACTTTAGCGACTCGCGGGTGTGAAAGATTGAACGATGGAGGAGAAGTGACAGAATTAGAGGTGTTTGCGGCGTCATTCCGCCGTGACTCGTCCTCTAAGCCCCGTCTCTGTCACCGTCCTCTTGTGACTTGACAGTTCATATCCACTCCCCTGTAAGGTGACGTGAACTCAAACACAACTGAAGTTGGAAAAATATTCAGTCGAATGTCTTTCCCTTCTTTCTTTCGTTCATTCCTGGGCACTTTTCCTTCCCCCCCCCCCCCTGTGTGTGTGTGTGATGCAGACACAAGGCAAACACTGAAATTGAAACTTCAGTGGACTGGCAAATAATTGCATGCATTTGGACTTTTCATTTATCTGTGTACTTCCTTATCCTTAAGCCCACAATGTTTTATGCATTGGGTGAGAAAAATACATTTTAGGAAAAATATCATGCCTCATTTGACATTTTCTCAAAGTGAAAATGCGAAGTCTTTATTTGGCCCATCCATTCGGTCCCCACCCCGCTGTTTGCACACATCTAGTTGTTTACAATGGCTCGCGTGTGATTTTCAAAATGTTCCACGTGTCAACTCTCCTATTTGCAAGGTACACAGGATATGACTCGCGACAGGTTGCATAGCAGGTGTGAACTCACATTTTTTCGCTTTTCTTAATTAAACAAATTGCAAGTTTAAAGGCACCGCGTTCTGTGCGCATAATCTCATCTCATTTCATTATGGTGTGTTGCATGTGACTCACAGTCAGCGTAATACACAGAAACTCGGCAGTTCTAGCTAATGCGCCGTCTGTGCTTCAGAACAAGAGAAATACAATAGAAATCACAATGGAAATCTCCCATCCTGCTGATTGTCCTCTTACAATATACATCTGGATTTTGCTCATGAGTGAGTAAGTATAGTGCCCACATGCATGCCATTTGTGGCTGCTCCACACCCCCCCATAGCCTAAACAGCATGTATTCCGCAAGTTCAATAATGACTGTATTATGGCCTATAGAAATATTGGTGTGCTAATGATAATGACTAAGAGTATAGCGCTCCATACTGCTGTCGGGGATGGGGTGGGGGGCTCTACTAAAACGCTAAAAAAGCAAGGTAGCAGCACTGGAAAATGAAAGGCTCTTTATCCGATCAGATGGCTTTTGATGTGGTTGGTGGTGTATGAATGGCGCCGTGTTTCTCGGTCCACCGTTCGTTATCTGCATGTTCAAAGTTGTCACCTTTATGGGGAAAAACAATGCTAAAAGCTGTTCCTCAGTTTCCTGTTTGATCCTCTGAAGTTGGTAGATTTAGTTTTTTTTCCCCCACCAGGTCTGACCACAATGCAAGCATGCACACACACACACGGGCCCGCGCATGCACACACACACACACACACACGCACGCACGCACGCACACACACACACACACACACACACACGCACACGCACACACACGCGCGCGCGCGCTTTGATGTATGTTTGATTGTCGGGTGGAAGAGCACTTCTGGCAAGGTCATGGACACATGGGACAATCAATAAGAGATTGTCAGATTAAGGTATCATGACATTTGGAAATGTAGGACTTTTTCACACACATGACTCAATGCGTTCTCCACTGTTATACGATTCCCCTTAATAACACCTAATAGAACATGTTGCCTCATTCCATCTCATTTCCTTCCATTTGTTTGAATCATGTAGAAGCCAAGTCACCTAGAGAGATTTTCTCCTTTCCTACCTTTGCCCGGTTGGAAATGGAGACGGTTGTGTCTGTCTTGATTAAGGACAAACGGGGTCCATTTTGAATATTATGGAAGGTAACCGTACCACTGTTATTCCTATGCAATTGCAGTTGATTGCTGTGCAGATTCAGTCATTTGTAGCGCTACATTTTTGTCCCTTTAAATGCTTTCATCTTATCGTTTGATCAAATGAGCTCTTAACTGAACGTTGCAGCAATAGAGGGAGCTGTATGAAATTACATTTCCCCTTGTTATTCAAACATATATTTAACCTTTGGTAAAAAAAAAGTGAGCCAAGAAGAGAGAAAAAAAAACGCACACCTCCCCCCTTTAAATGTCATCGGTAGTAAGGACACGTGTAACGATAGTGTGTGAACCAGTCTGGCCTTGTAAAAACTCTGAGGTGAATTCTTGTGTTAATAGGTTCTGACTGACGATGGAGCCCCCACTGAACGGCCTGTGTCCCGCCGCTGTCAAACACCAATGTCAAACAAACACCTCCTCAGGTAGCTGGAGGATAATCACACCGACAGGCCTGTCCTCAGCCTTTCTGACACACAGGACCAGAGCCATAGGTTGGAGGCAGGGTCAGGAGAAAAGGGTTCGGGTTGAGGGCTAGAGGATATCACTGGGAATGGGGTAGGGGTGCAGGGCTAAGGTTAGGGTTGGGGCTGGGGTTGGGACTAGTTGTGGCTAAAAAAGGCCTGGGCGGACTCGGTGCCTAGACGACCGTAGCCTCTACCCGCACTATCACTGACTGTTTACCCTCTGTAAGTCCAGGCTCGACCCCAGCCGTCAGTAATTACTGGCTACTCCCTACTTTCCTACCCAAAGGAAGATTCACTCTTATCACTCCAGAAGTCTTGTTCCAACATTCCTGAGATAAATTCTCCATCACTTTGTTATTCTTACTACTTAGGGGTATTAGTATTAGCATGCCCATCAAAGCAGACCTTGTACTTTCCTTCTCTCCACGGCCATATCAGTGGTCGTACATTACTCCTGGGATGTGCCATTGGCAGCAGCATAGTTGAATAATGTACGGGCAGAGTCGTATCGAACTGAGCCGCTGACATCAAAGGGAGTCGGGATGATGAAGTAATGTAAATATATGGCTGCTAACGCGGAAGTTAGGTTAGAGCCACACAGGTACTTAGTCTTGCGAATTAAAGGATTAATCAAATTGCACTTCACGGTCCAGGTACCTGGTTGCATCAGGGCTTTGTTAAGAAAATGTGTAGGAGGAGAAAGTCTCTCAATATTCTGTCTGTTTTCATTCAAATGGCAGGGACATGTGGAGAGGTGGTGAGGTTGAGGGAGAGAGAGTGTGAGTGTGAGAAACAGAGAGGTAGAGAGAGAGAGAGAGATATTTTCCCTGTATGTATTCTAATATTGTATGGGTCTGGGATATTATAGCATCTCAACATGCCGAGTAGGCTACCTTGTAAACTGGCAATCACAGGATCTGTAATGTTATTACTTTTCATAATTAGTTACAGCAACACTCGTTCCATACTGCCGGAAAGGAATATTCCTTAGTAATTAAAGTCATGAAATATTCAGTTATGCCTACCTTTTCAGCAGTCTCGCAAATGAGGAAGCCATTTTTAATGTCCACACTGCCTCTGATTTTATTATAATGGCAGCTTGGCACATCTGCAATTAGTACTTCTACTGACAGTTACCATTTCTGAGGAGCGGTAAGAGGCAGCAAGGGGACACGGGGCGGCGGGGGGAGGTACGCGGAGCCGGGCGCTATTACATGTGCACCAAAAGCCACTCTCTCTCTCTCTCTTTAACCTTGTTGTGTCTTTTTTCTTCCTCTCCGACGCAGAGGTTACCTTTTCCCAACGGTGCAAAATCGACTTGACATAACTGTTCATCAGTTTCAGGATTCTCCCCTGAGGTATTTGCATCAAATCAGCTCAGTCAAGCTTCAAGTTGAAATTGGCAGGCCAGAACCTGACAGCCAGGGTAGGGACCGGGGAAAGAGACAGGGAACTGACAGTGGCAGGGCGGGAGGGTGAGACAAATCTCTCCCTGGCTTGGCCAGGGTGGAGGAGAGAAGCGAGAGAAAAGGGCCCTGAGCGAGCTAGGTCACAGGGGTAATGGGCGCAAAGTTAGGCGGATGAAGGGATGAGTAGGCCATTTTCCCCTACCTTTTCCTTCCCTTTTTCTCCTCTGCTTCCAAATCTCTGTGGTAATGGCCATCTTTAGTGATGTCTTTTATTGGGTTTTGGGGGAGGGGGATGGATATGAGGACAAACATTTGTTGCTTGGCTGGAATAGTGACTTGGAAAAATTGGTTTAGTGCAATGGATGATATTGCTGAGGATAAAAACCACTCAGTGAGTGAGTGCAGTCGTGGATATTGAGCGTCAGGCTTTCAGAGTTACCCTGTGCATCAGACAAAGTTGTACACTCACACACATGCATGCACAGACACGCGTGCATGTTCAAACACGCGCACGCGCACACACACACACATATACACATACACAAAAAGAGAGAGAACAAATGCAATTGTAGCACCTTGAATCGCCTGAGTTACATAGAAATGGGATGTAGTAGGACACAGATGAGCAGTACCGTTATCTTCTTGAATTACTCTCCTCTATACCCCTTAGAGAAATCGAGATAAGGATTTGTTTGATGAAACTTTTAGTGATTCTTCGCTGCTCCAATTCTGTCTCTGCGACATCACAAAGCAGGACGAAAATTCGACTGTAAAATGTTTAAAATCCCCTAAGGAGCAAGAGTTGAAAACCTCTTAACATATATTCTTATTAAAGTGGAAGTCAAAGATCTAGGTGACTATCATTGTTTCTTGTATCTTTTAAAAAGAAATCTTTCCCGTGTACACATGCTTAAAATATATTTGCCTCTTTAACAGCCATCGAGCCTTGGAGAAGTATGACACTTTCTCACGTCTTTTTTTTCAATCTCTCTTTCTTGCCCTCTCTCTCCATCTCTCCCCTCTCTCTGTCTCTCAGTCCTCCTCTCTCTCTCTCTCTCTCTCTCTGTGAGCTTTGCATGTGACAGCCAGGGCCTGACGGGTTGATGGCCGTTCGACAGGCAGCATTGAGTCAAAGTGGTGTGACGGCAGAGTTTTGTTAAGCTGGGAACAAAGGCATGGAGATGCTGGCCTGGTATTGTCTGCGTGCATATGGGCCTTGTCACAGTTCCTCAGGATTTTATGCTCTGTTTACTCCTAGCCATCACCACTAATATTCAGAAAGGGTTTGCCTCTTTTCTCCAAAGATATGATTATATACCAAGTGTTGCTGTGAATCTCTTGAGGTGCTCTTGGAAAGTCAGAAGAGCAGAGACTCATAAACATTCTATTTTTTAGTGTTGATGTATGCTCAGAAGCTCTGTGTTTACTGCACAGTATATTTGGGTTATTTTCATGACCAGTATTACGGATTTTAGTGTTGTTTTTTGGAATTACACACTGTGCTCGAACTCTCTCGCGAACCAGTTTTCAAAACCCATACAAAAGCAACAAATTATAGTTGCATACACATACTGTACTTGAGCCCACCCCTCTATTTCATACTGAAGTTTTTTTCATAGAGAAGCTTCACTGCACTGCCTGTGGCTGCAGGACTCCTATGCCTCCCCTCCCTTCTCTCCTCCTCTTTATGGTCTCTGCTCAAACTGAAAGCTGTTTGCAGTGAGATTAGTGAAGGGGAGGGGGAGGCAGGCAACTAGGTGGGGGAAGGTAGACAGGGGAAGGGGGACAAGACGTCCGGTAGCAGACCACGCTAGCCAGGTCAGGGTGAAAGGTCTGTAGGCCCCAAGCCATCAGCCATGCCAGATATCTCCTCTCCCCATCAAATGCGGACAGTAATGCGAACAGTCCTCTGGTCTCTAATGGGTCGGTTGGTTCCACCATTTCAAGCCATGACAGTGTGTGTGTCTGACTCAGGTCAATCTAATTCACCTCTGTGCCAAACACATATAGGTGCATCTCTATATCAGTTGAGTTTGTTAGCCAACGAATGCTTTTAGCGAAAGAAACAACACCATTTTAGGGGGATTTGCAATGTTGATGTCTTTTAGTCTTTATTGTGGCAGTGCTTGTGACGTTAATGTAAAAGCGAGTTCCTGAGAACACAGCCTGTAAAAGTCCTCTAAGACACCCAATGATATTTTCATGAGCCTGTAAAGATTATGAGTCCATTCTTGTAGTACCCATCTGTGCTTTCATTTGCAACTGTCTGCTCAATTGTAAAAGGGGAGGGAGGGGGGGGGGGGGGAGTGACTTTCATTTAGTTAAATAGTTGGATAAGGTCAATGGAGGTAAAGATGTCGTTAAGTTTAGTCTTTTTTTCTTTTTTTCTTGAGAGGACGAGTGTACAGAGATGCCACAATGTGTACAGACAGTAGGTGTTGGGCTTGATACCGTCTAAATACATCAGTAGCAGGGCTGCCTAGCTTCTGCTTGTCAAAATGACGTTTTAGCCCAAACACGTATTGGCAGCAATTACAGGGTTAAACAAAATTAAACAATCTGTAAACAGATGAACTCAGTCTGTCTGTCCAAATAATTTTGGGTTGCAAAACAATTACAAAATTACAGTAGATAAAAATTGTTCGCCGCCTGTGTTTATGCAATCAACACAACGAAGAAACAAAACAATTTCATGTGGGAAAATCATCATTCATCTGCATTATAATTGCTTCTTTTTTACATCTACACCGTGGTTAATTAAAATTGTGATTAAATGCGGCTGCGTTGCCTAAGATGTCTTCCCCCCCTAAACAGGTGGTACAGAATTTAAAAGTAAAGAGAAAAACGTAATTAGCATTGGAAATTGAGAAATTGCCTGCAAGAATCGGTGTTAATTTCAGTCACTGATGAGGTAATTTATAAAAAGGAGCAGCACTGCGAAGACTGTGCAAACCGAGGTTGCCATCCTCCTCCTCGTCCCTGTTCCCAGCATGCAGGTGAAACTGTTTGCAAAACATTGAACCTATTTGCAATTCAGTCTTCGTTAGCATCACTTTAGCAATTCCTCTCAGCTGCTACTGATAAAATAAACACCAGAGACAGGAACATGTGGCATTTGAAAGGTATTTTCTGTGTATTTCCCAGATAAATCCATAAGAAAAGCAGGGCCAAGGAATAAGGTAATGTTTGTCATTAGGATAACGGAAGACTTGTCGAGTTTTAAAAACAATGGGTTCTCTCCATTGTCCGGTTCCATCCAACAGTTTCTTAGCAGCACTGCATATCGGGATGGAACTCTATGGTCAGGTTCCAGAACCACTTGGGATTGGTTTCAGAACTCTATGGTCAGGTTCCAGAACCACTCGGGATTGGTTTTAGAACTCTATAGTCAGGTTCCAGAACCACTCGGGATTGGTTTCAGAACTCTATGGTCAGGTTCCAGAACCACTCGGGATTGGTTTCAGAACTCTATGGTCAGGTTCCAGAACCACTCGGGATTGGTTTCAGAACTCTATGGTCAGGTTCCAGAACCACTCGGGATTGGTTTCAGAACTCTATGGTCAGGTTCCAGAACCACTCGGGATTGGTTTCAGAACTCTATGGTCAGGTTCTTGGCCTCAGTTACAACCTCAGTCCGATTTTCCAGATAAATCCATAGAAGGAGCAGACTACAGGCTAGCTACCGATGGCCTGTACTTCTGAATATGTTGTCTGTTAATTAACTAAGTGTTCATCACTTGACTGGCCTTGTGTGACGTCAGCAGTGGCACGAGAGGGATATACGATGTTACATGACGTTCCCCACAATATCACTTTTTGATGGTGGTGTTTTATCAAAGAGGTTTTGTGATATGACCCAAGTCTGTCAGTCTGGGATAGTGGCAACATTTACTCAAGTATGTGCCTTTAGATCCCCAGCACATCAATCTCTAGGCCTCATAACACACACACACACACACACACACACACACACACACACACACACACACCTCCCTTCTTTCTCCAACCTCCGGTGCACTCAGCGAGCGAGCCACAACTTTTACAGATATGTGACAAATTGTTGTGCTTTTCCTCATGTTTGACATCCTTGCTGGGATTGTTTGTTGTGTTTTTTTGTTTGGCTGCATCCTGAGACCCAAGGTGGCTGCTACTGTACAGCATGTCAAATGTGGTTAACATGCAGCCATTTATCTTTAAAGCCCCTTGCACACAATGGCTGGGGGTGTGCACGGCTGATTGTGAGGAGAGAGCAGTGGGCTTCCGAGTAGAAAGGCAGAAAGTGCTTCCTTTCATATATGCTGCACCGCCTCCCTCCTCTCCCTCCTCACCTCTCTTCTTCACAGAATATCCCTTCATTAATATTTGATTTGATTATTTTCAGAGTCACTCTGCTGAACAGGTCAGGCAGTATCTGACAAGGTATTTCATAGTTTTGTGAACCCTCACCAGACAGATTGTTCAGTGCAAGTGTGGTGTAACTGAGCCGCTTGTTGCCCGCTGGAGTGTGGCAAATAAGATCCAGGACAGATTTTTTTAACTTCAAGAATGTAAGATAGCAAAACAGATTTGTAGTGGCTGGAAATAAGGTGGGAGGGAGTGGGCCTAGCCTATCCTATTATGCCTAGCTCCCTTGCCTTGCTACAGTACATTACATTTACGTCTACACACCGGGTAATGTAGGTCCAACGTTTTACAACCTCGCATGTTTCCCACCTTTTGTTTTCAATGTGACACAGAGAAGGCGGAATCCCCATAAACATGTTGCAGTTCTGGAGATACCGTACAAGCTATCACTTCACTCTGGGACACCTCGTGTAAGGCGTCTGTAAAATGGACGCAAAGGAATACAGTGTCGTCATTTTTCAAACAATGCTCAAAACAAGGTGATGAAAAGGTAGATGTTAAATGTTTAGAGGGTATAGTGGCACATATTGGAATTGTACGGTGTGATTGAGAGAGAAAAAAAACGATCCGTTTATTGGATGTATTATTTGCTGTGTAATAGATTATTACTTACTTGTTGTGAGCAGATAAAGATGAGACATTATTATTGTGTTCAGTTTTTTTCATGGCGGGCAGCAAGGCAGGGTAAGCGAGGAGGGGATGTTGAATAGGATGTGTTAAGGTGGGTATGCCTCCTTTACTCATATGTAAAGAGAAAAAGGAGAGAGCTTCTTTCTCCTATTCTCCTAAACCCCAAGGGAGTAACTGTTCTTCAGTGAATAATATACAGTGAGAAAACAATCCCTAAATATCAGGGAAAACCTCTAGTTTGTTTATGTGCGCTTAATGTGAGTCTGTCCGCCTGGGAACCGCCGCAAATGGGAGAAGTATGCGTGGATTTCACAGGTAACGGGATTACGTGGGCACATAATTGATCCATTTGGGGGGGGGGGAAATGACAGCGCTCTAAAGAGGGCTAGGCTTTGGAAATGGAGTTTATGAAACAGGCATTCGTAAATTCAAAGGAATCAATACGTCAATTTTATTACGTCTCCAGGCCAGATGGGCTTTAAAGGCACAGTGTCTCCGCTATTTGTATCTTTGTGTCTGTGTCTCTCAGTGTGTCACAAAGGTCCTCAGTGGCCATTTTGTTGTTGATATTTTACTATAGGTTGGGGGGAAGCCAGGTCACCATGGGATCCAATATCCATTGCCGAGCACATTCATCCAGTGAAATATGTTTGTCAATGCAGTTGTTGACTTGTGACTATTGTTCTTAAGAAGAAGCCATTTAGTGAGACTGGCAAGCACAATAAAGTATTTTCAAAGCTTGCTCGCCCATAGTCATCCATTTATAAGGTGAGGAAAGTCGATTAACAGCATTCTGCATTTTCATCACAAAAATATTCACATTTTATTTAAATACAAATGAACAAACAGCATCCCAGCTAGGAGAGATTTAATTACCCAAACCCGCTAAAATGCAAATGAATAATGCAGTAAAGACTGATGCAAACGGAGAGAAATATAAGGCCAAAGATGTTTTCTTAACCGGAAATGAGTGGAGAAAAGCGGGCTCCAAAATCTCATCATGTCTAGGATGCTGGCTTAACTCCTCTCATTCCATGCAGGTGGGAGAAAACCAGAGGAAAAATATAGAAAATAAACTAGAGAGAATTTTTTTTTTAAATAGGCATAATTATGAGCCCTGGTTTTCTTGGCGTTTGTAATGCGCTCCCTCCTCTCTCTCCTCTCTCTCTATCCACCATTATAGTAGTTCATTTTCGCAGTAAAGTAAATAATAAGAAGTTGGTGATGCTTGCCTTTTTAATTCCATTTTCCTCCTTTTTTGTTCTGTTCACTGGCTGACATCTGCTATCAATGCTAAGCAGGTGTTTCTGTGTAAACAGACGTGCCCTGTTTGTGTTGCGCCATCCTCGCTACTGTGCACCCAAATGAGCAACGTGATTAAGAATCCTGTAAATTTTTGAAAGGAAACGGATGGCTGCCCGGCTAGAACATAATTACACCGCTCCGACATCCGCAGCTCAGCCGCCGAACGAAGCCAGAGCCAAAGAACAGCACCAAAATTAATAATATATAATAGCATCTTTCTTGTAATTCATAAATGGAATAAAGTGAAGGGGAGTATCTGCTGATAAGGTTTTTTGGGGTGGAAGGAGGAGGAAGAAGGAGGATGGGGGTAATTTTCTGAGATTGAGTGAAGATTATAGCCTCGGTGATGCGTAACTCAGCCCAGGCGTGTTTAGAAGAGCTTGAAAGACAATTTTTTACTTTTGCCACAGTTCTTTCAGCTCATTTATTTACCAAATGAGGCCTCCAAGAAACGTTCTCTTCGGTTTCATCATTACAGATCTTTATTAGTGCTATTTGATCATCCATGCTACTAAAATGGATGATTTGGCTCTGAGGTTTCAGCTTTCATCCAGTCAACCTTCTGTCTGTAGAGTTATCATGTGATGTAGCCATGGTAATGCACACGGGTTAAATGGCTGCTTTTGTTGTTGTTTTCTCTTTTCATCCAGCCAGAGAGGCAGCATACGTGTCACCATAGAAGCTGAAGCAAAGTGAAACAAGAAAAGCTGTTCACAAAAAAAGAAAGAAAGTGAGGAAGAGGAACGTCCCCCAACAGCTCATGGGATGTTATCTGTCATTTCTTACACTTTGGCTTTTTTTGTATTTCCCATCTCATTGTTGGTCGTGCTCTGTGTTAGCACGTCTTCCAGAGATAAACATCACATTCCCCACAATGCCAACGTCTCTGGGAGAGTGAAAACAGATCACAATCGCAGGTTAATCTATGGAAAAGGACACGAAACTGACAAAACGGTAGAAAATGATATACTTGTGGGGGGGGGGGGGGGGGAGGGGGGTGGATTGAGAATACCAGTTGTTCGAAAGTGGGTAGGGATGGTATAACGTCTTGAAATTCAACTTAGTTCCAAATCTACCGTTGATAAAACGGCATGACTGATAGGCCGATGTTCTGGGGACAAGTGCAGTGTGCTCGATTCTTCACGCTTGGACCGAGTGAATAAAGGGTGTCTAAAAAATAAAATAAAAACAAATTCTATCACAGGAGATGTTGCATCCGAAATGTGTTGCAGCGGTTCCTCTGGGCGAGGTTCAAATGGTCAGTTCTCTGGGAGGAGAGGGAAACGAAGATAGCTTGACACACTGACAGATTGAAAACCTTGCAGGGGCAAATGTCCAGTTTTTTCTTTACTCCTCTCCCCATCTCGTTGGAAGCAAAGCTGCACTCCCTTTTACATTCCATGTTCTCCTGATAATACAAGGTAACTACTACGGGTATCATAGATTTAGCATTGTCAATACAAAAGATACCACAGCAGCATATTTCAAAGGATCCCATTGAAGTGCCCCATTGTAGTACCTTGTATTTGTAACCTATTATCAGTTGGATGCCATATTTATTCACAGTGTGAGTCCAACTTCCACCTCTGGTTAAATACTAACTGACCTTCCGTCTTGGTAAGCGTAATCTCCTGGGTCAGTGGTCAGTGGAAGTGTTGTGGTTGTGAAAGGTTTGCCTCCCTGTAAACACACTTGTAAGGGAGCCTTCACTTGCTCACTTCTATTCTTTCCCCTTTAATCAGAGGCCTGAGATTACATCCTCCATCCTCCCTTTCGGAAACATGATAATTACACTCCTCTGCGAACACAGAACCCTGTCCTGTCTGACGTTGTTGGCACTCTGAGAGACTGGGAGGGACAGGCCCAGATGCTGACAATTATATTTGAGAAATACACGTACACTACACACACACACACTGGCTACTTTAGGACCTTTCCCCTTGTCATATCTAGTATGTAACATCTCAAATGTAGTTGCATTAGATTGGGTTTGGCTTTCAACTAATGAGGACATTTGTATATTTGTATAGGCATCGGCGTCACTATATTGCAATATTGCAAATACAGTTGGATTCACTGAGCTGTGATCTTTTGGTGCTATGCTTTCTCAAGAACTGTCCTTACTTAAAGGAGGACCTGTAACTGATCGAATATTTAAAAAAAATATAACATATAAGCCCTCTCTTTTGTCCTTGGGGAAGTGAGATTGCTCCTTGTTTACCTCGGCCAGCTGCTGTGAGATGATTTGCGCAGGTCGGGGTCACCACAAGCTACTCTGAGGACAATTTGCTGAATCAAGAGGGTGATTGTGTCTGGTGCCAGTCAGTCGCAATTAAGGACAGGATCAGGGGTAGGCGGCAGGCCTCCAGCCCCCCCAAGCCCCTCTGCCTGTCATATCTTATGGCCCCGGCCCCATACAAACCAGCTCACCTGAACATAATCGCCCCAACAGCCAGCGCGATGCAAATGAGCCCTGGGGTTAGCGTGGGAAAAGAAGCAGTGTCGCAGAGACCTAGGTGACCCACTAGGCAGGGGGTCTGCCTCAGGAGAGGCCTTTGTTTCTAGACTGCCCACGTTAAAAATAGTCCCCCTTCTTTAGTCCGGCTGGCCAACGCAATGCAAGCAGGAAGGGAAAAAAAGTTGGTGATATATGGTTTGTTTAACAAAAGGGGGGTGCTGATTTGTGTGTGTGTGTGTGTGTGTGTGTGTGTGTGTGTGTGTGTGTGTGTGTGTGTGTGTGTGTGTGTGTGTGTGTGTGTGTTGTGTGCTGATTGTGTGTGTGTGTGTTGGTTGGGTGGGCCTGTGGATGGACAGAGGGGAGAATATTGCCTCGGGTTTAGGCTGTTTCTTTTCAGATGATATTTAGTGTAAGAATCACACTGGGACCTAAGATCAGAAATAAGTCCTTGATCTCCTTTTCTGTCTCAGTATATCCAATAGTGACTGCCAAGCCAGATTGAGGATGTTTGGAAGAAATGAGAGACTGTGAAATGTGAACACTAGGCTGTAAACAGGGACTAGGTTAAGGTTAAATGCAAATTAAACAGGAGTACCAGATAGCAGTAATTAACATGTTACTGACAGTATATATATGTGCTGTGGACCAGAGGGAGTTATGAAGAGATGGTATTGTCTGCATTTACCCATTAAATCAATCTATAGGACAACATATTACATCAAATAGTGTCTATGACAACAACAACAACAAAAACTCACACTTACTATTAAGGAATAATATCAACAATTACTCTCACTTTCTCATTTGACAAAGCTAAGAGGTCATTGTCAAGAATTAGCTAAATGTACAATGTCTGTTTAGACCTGTATGGTATCATCACCTATCATGACCTTACTACATAACCTACAATGACTGTCTCTTGTCGTGTGCCTTTCTGTAGCACAATAGTCAGTACAATGTGGTGTAGCGTCATTTTTTCCCTTATTTCTAAAGGAAAGAGTTCCGTATTTTTGTCTCAATTAACATGACCTATGACACTAAATTAATCAATGTTTTTTCTTTTTTCTTTTTCTCTGTGCTGTCCAATTTGCTGTGGGGTGCGTTCGTCAAGAAGCAGGTAAGCACTGTGAAAATTGTTTATGTTGTAACTGTACTTTGTGAAACAAACAGAAGGTAAACTGTCCACTTTTGTGAACTTCATTTCATGCAATGAAAGTGTGCATGATTTTTTTTTGTTTTTAAGAAACATAATTTTTGAGAACATATACACCCCTAGATATTTGAACATGACGTGCATCCACATAGAAAACAAATATCTCTCACAATGCCATCTTTAAGAAAAATGAATGATTGTGTGGAAGAGCATTACACAGCTACATGCTGTATTCTCCTTTGTGTGGTTGTGTGTACTGTATGTGGTTAGAAACATCTTGTCTGAAGAACTGTTCTTTACAAGGCAGCGTATTACAATATCCCTCTCTCTATACAATACACCCTCGCTGACGCACTAATGCTCTTCTACCTTAATGATTATTTATTGGCAGTTTCTTCTTCTGGCCTTATTCTCTCCCCCATTTCTTGCTCTCCTCTCCCTGCCCCTTTATCACCATTCTAAATCATTTCTACAAATAAGGAGCTTTTCCCAGCATGCACAGAGCTCTCAGCTTCCACTCATCAAACTTTAATCAAAGCCGCATTTTAGTTTTTGAATAAAGCACACTTAAAAAATTTAGATGCAAATTATTTTGCATTATTCATGCTCCTGCACGTCCTTGTAGATTTAAACATTTCCGAGGCCACCTTGATTCAAGTAATTACCTAGGCTACGGCTCCCTCCGTCATGAATAAGGTATTTCCTACAAGCAAAGTATGCGCCTGATGAGCTTTTAAAGTGGCTTTACACCAAACTTGTGTATTGCTTCTTGTGCATGAGTGACTCGAACATGCATCGCAATCCGTCTCAGGTGGGGAATACTGGCAGGGCAGCCATGAGTGACAGCAAGGAGCGAGGAGTCTCAGAGAGCTGAAGCCTGGGCCTCTTCTTTCTCTAGCTCCCCTCCACCACTCCCCCCACCTCTCTCTCTCTCTCTAGTCCCCCTCTCTCTCTTTTTCTCCCTCAAGTCTCTGCCCTCAGCCCTCTGCATCTTTATCCATTTCACTCTGAAGGCTCCCAAAGTGTTTTTAGATCTTACAGTCTTAATACCTATCTTTAAGCCAGCGGCTTTGGATCTCTCTCTGACATACAGCGGGGAAACTAGCAGCTTTCTCTGATTTACCTGAGAGCTAGAAAAGATCCTCAGAAATAATACAGGACTTTGTTGGGCAAACCCTATGTATCTGAGTCTATTTGTATTGCCTTTCGGACAAAAGATAGCAGAAAGCCATTTGAACAAGCATCCTTAGAAAATGAAAAAAGGAGTGACACTATTCATATGAATTCCTCTAAAGTCATTTCGTAACTAGGTTGTAAGAGGATATGAATGTGTCTGACTTAGGTATTGACTGACTGGTACCTGTAAGTATTGACAACTGAGATCAATTCTAATTTGCCTACCAAATTCTTTTAAATTAAGATGTCGGATTCCGTGTCGATTCGTTTGTCCGAAACATCTGAAAGAAGTACTAAAGCCGTTGTACCAAATATAAGATTGCACACATTCTCCCATATACATTATGCAGTAGTCCTGCTAAAAGCATTGAGACATTTATAGATATATAAAAACGAGGAAATTAAAAGCAAGCACCATTAGTCCTAGAAGAACTCGAAATCTGTAAAAACAGTAAAACCGCAAAACCTTAAAAACATTCGTTTGTTTGCCAAGATGGTGAAACAACACAGGATCACGTTTCACAGAAAAGAGTTCCTCTGGCTTCTGGAAGGAAAATAAAGTAGTTGACACTGTGACTCGATCATCTTTACTACCCAGCAGAATAATTAATATTTAAACATTCTAATAATGTAGCTTGCCTTTGCCTTGCATGCACTTTTAAGCAAAGCAACAATATTTTTCACCTGGGGTAACACAACGATTTCTCTTCCTGCTGAGTGCAATTTCCCTTTCTAATGTTTTGTGGCGCTTCCAACTACCATCATGCATCTGGGTTATTCATCCCCCAACACACTTCTGTGATTTTGTATTATTTTTCCACGACAAAAATGTATTCATGGAGATATATATATTGAAATGAATTTTCCTGTCCATGAGAAAGAAGCTGTTCAGACCTGCTTTTCTGACTGCAGAATATTCCCTAGACAACCAAGTAATGATTCATAAAAATCTAACATGTTATGAGAAGTAATGTTGAGAAACACATAAGCAGGGGAGTTTTGCTTATTTGAATATCTCAAATAAAGCACTGAATAATGCTGACATTAGCCAATATATATATTTACATTACAAGTACGTTCTTAATGTAGAAGGTCAAGTCTTAGGAGTTTGGTACCTGGCTCTCTTACACGTTGTCTTCCTTTCCTTGCTTTCACCTTGTTCTCATTCCAAAATAGTTGGACTACTTCCTGAGCAGTCTCTCAAAACTCACCAGTCTCAAGCAAACATAAATCCTACAGTAATTACCAAACATGTAGGTGTCTCCCAAAACTCACCAGTCTCAAGCAAACAGAAATCCTGCAGTAATTACCAAACATCTAGGTGTCTCTCAAGCTCTCTGGAGAAAACACAAAACAAATGTCATAAAAGAAAATTAGCCCGTTGAATGTATTCCTGCAGGAGCACTAGGCAAACACTATGAACAGCTCGTCAGTGTAGGTGTGTGTAAGTGTGTGTGTGTGTGTGTGTGCTGTCATACAAAATGCATTACAGATGCCTTCAGGTTTTGTAATTGATCATGAAAATGAATTGCGGAATTGCTGAGTCTGAATTGAACGTCATAAATAAGAGTTATGTGTTTAGCCTGGTCCCCTTTTGGTTGATGTGTATCCATGTAGCTTAGCAAGCACTGGGAGGGGGGGGGGGGGCAGAAAAGGGGTGAGAGGCTCAAGAAGCAATGGCTATTTTGCTGAGTACAACACACCTTGTGAAGCAGTAGACTCTCTTTGAAAAAAAGACTCCTGTTTATGAGTACTTCAAACAAGGAAAACTTTAAGACCACGGGATTGCTTGCTAAGGTGTTTGTAAGAACCAAGCCCTTTTTCCTGTTGAGCTGTCTGTCTCTTTGATAGGGAAGGCTACATGTAGTAACCAATTGAAATCCAACAGTAGTCAGTTTAACCTCATATGTAGCGAAGACGGAGGGTTTTATAAAAAAAAAAGTCCAACAGAACCCAACTGTTATGAATCCACTTTATCTCATTTACCCTCCCCAGAGTCAGAAGCCAGAAGTCCAGATTTTCCCTGTTTCCCCCTCTACCCCTGCACCCCAATCACAAAGCCCCCCTCTGAACCAATCGCAGCAGCCCTTTGAAAAGTGATAGCTCATCTTAAACAGGGTATGACAGAGCAAGGGCAGAAGGCTTCCGTTCATCAGTGCCCTCCAGGCGCGGAGTCATACATAGCTGCTAAGAACCCCAGTCAGAGATCAGGAGCACAGACACTTGGAGGTGAAACCTGAGAAGATTTATAACGAGAAGGTAGCAGTTTAAGGCCACAGTGTGAGCAGGAAATAAACCTTGGTGTTGTGTGAGGAGAAGGGTGAGGGCTGGGAGACCACTGCCACTGAAAGACATAGGTCTGCTCTGCCTCCAGAGAATCCTCCCAACCACCCACCAGCCCCCTCCCACCCCCTTCAATCCTCCAGAATAATAACCCTCCTCACCCTGGCCAGCCAGGAACACAGTTTTAAAACTTAATTGATTTCTTTAAAAAGCTGCTTCTGCTGCCACATTATATTGCTCGCCGGGAGAAGTGCCTTATGTCAAATTACCTTGCCATTCTGCATTTACCCCTTCTGACTGCAGCAGACATTAGTGTAGGACTGTCAAGAATTCTGTCTAGACTGGGGTAGGATTTACGCTGTGGTTTGGACCACATGTCATTCAACAATTAGATAGAGTCATGTCTAATTTAAGAGCGCTTTACTTACAAACAGTCAGGTCAGGTTGAAACCTAGCAGGTTGAACCTATCTACGGTAAGACCATAAGGAAAAGGTTTAAAGGTTTAAAGGTTTAAAGCAAACCTTTTGCTTGGACAATATTTGTACGCTTAAAAAAAAAAAAATATATCCCAAGATTGACTGTAAGTAATATTCCCTCATTGTTAAAGATGGATCAAAGGTCTTAGGGAGTAAGAGGATAAGGAAGACAATGTTTGTCCAGCTCTGACTACTATAGAGGAGCGCCGTCAAATCAAACCATCCAATGTGAGTGTTACTCCGGGAATGTAGACACAGCCCTTTTATATCTGTTGTTTGCCACGTGTGGATGGTGGACGACGCCCATCTGCTCTTAATCAATCAGGGCTCATCCTATCACTGAGTCTCGCTGGGCTCCCAGCTGTAATAATACACAGCTTCACCTTACACCACTTCAGGCACGGGTCAGATCCTACGAGATGACCACGAAGAGAGAGGGTGGGAGCCGTATTGTCCTAGTCGAGACTCCCATCAGCCTATAGTAAGGCCAAGACAAAAAGCAGCATTTAGAAATAGAAAGTTGGTCAGCTTGACCTAGAGCGTAGACTGCTAAACAGGCCCAAGTCAAAAAGGAAACACAAGACATTTTGTTGTTCTTTTTAGTGGTAAGGATTGCACAGATCAGAGTTGTTCACTGTTGACGTTTAGTGGAAACGGTCAGCCCTGGGGGAAGAGGAAGATACTCTGCATAACAATACCTACATCTGTCCGCTGTTTTGTTCTCTGTAATATCTGGGGTCTCTTTGTGACCGGCGCTGTCGGGGCAACGGGACTAGACGTTTGGGGAGGGGTCTGTTGTTGTAGGAGTGACAGAGCTTGTGACTTGAACGCCCCTGTGACACAGCCTTTGTTTTGCTTAGATATTTGATCCTCTTAGCTGTTCAGGTTGCCCCCCTGCTTCACCCCCCAATACCACTATACCACCACACACCAAATGCACAGTCACACTCTCCCTCTTTCTATGTTGATCTCTCTCTCAATCTCCCCCCTCTCGCTCTTACACACACACACACACACACACACACACACACACACACACACACACACACACACACACACACACACACACACACACACACACACACACACACACTGAAACTCATTACACTCATATTATAGTCCCAGTTTGTTGTAGCCTCTCCGGCTGGTATGCCCCAATGTCAGTTTTGACATACTTTGTGATAGAGCAGAAGGAGTTGATAAGGTCCAACGAATTTCTTTTTTTTTCAGTAATTGTATTGAAGTGAAACAAAGTTAGTGCAACAAGCCTCTGGAGAGTGCATTACAGGGCCTTTATTGTTTTGAAGCTGAGGTCATCTTTCTAGCCGAGCGTATGTGAGACAAAGGCCAAGTGTTTATTACTGGGCTATGTGTGTGAAAGGAAACCCACTCCAACATTGTTTGATGGTCAAATGATCCTTAAAAAGATAGTGGGAGTAATATTCTACTCCAGCACTGCATTGGGAAAACCATTGGCTAGCTGACTTGGCTATCTGTGTGGTTTTCCTAACAAGCTAGTTCATTCTAGTCTGTAAAAAGTTGCTTATTAGTAAAGGTTGGTTTATGTTTCATATTGACATTTTGAATCCGGAGTATGGAGTGTTGCCCTTGCGCTGAATTCTGAATTCTGAGCCTGAAAGTGTCATAACAGAGATGTCAGACTCAGGAGTTTGACTGTTTTTTAAATTAGGGATAGCCACCTTTTTTTTCAATTTACGCCTAAAATTACAAACCAAATCTAACTGCCTGTAGCTCAGGCCCTGAAGCAAGGATAAGCATATTCTCAGTAGGAAACACTTTGAAGTTTGTGTAAATGTGAATTGAATGTAGGAGAATATAACACATTAGATCTGAAAGAAGAAAATACAAATAATAAAAACAACCATTTTTTTTCAACCACCGTCTTTGAAATGCAAGAGAAAAGTCCCAGTTCTAGCCATCACTCTGGTTGTAATTCCATGGTGTCCACAAGATGGCAGCAGTGTATGTGTAAAGTTTCAGACGGATACTTGAAGTATGAGCGTTCTCCATGACATTTAGCGTGAAGTCACCTAGGTACATATGGTCAAATGAGACAGTTGCATTCATATGACATTTTTCTGCAAGAATATTGTCAAATCTGTATACTTAGACTTTGATTTAGCTTTTCCAGTATTAGTAGCCATATTATAAGTTCAACTTTTGCAAAACAACAAGTTTTCATAACCTCATAACTCTGAATATTCTTATAATTGTTGTCCAAAAGGAAAAGGCATGCTGTTGCGAAAGGTTTGCAACTACATTTTGCGACAGACACAGGGTTTCCGAAGACTCACATAAAGCCCAGCTCATTGGCTATCTAACTATCTTTGTTTGACCCCGATTGGTGCTTATTTGACAAAGTCAGAGTCGTTCAAGTGAAGACCGCCCGATTCATCGGCATGCCATGAAGGCGTCGCTCTCTGACCAAATATGGTGTCCTATAGGATATACTACACCCCTAATGATATCGTGAAGGCTTGTTACGTTCTAGGATCTCTGAGGAATACATACGAATGTGAATTGACTTGTTGAAACAACGTTTAGTTTGAGATTTTCACAGATTCCTTTCTTTGCAAATTAACTAAGTGGAAATACAAAATCGATCGACACTTAATGTTATCTCTGGGAACCTTTGGCGGATAAATCGGAGCAAAATATCAAAATGTAAGTACACATTTCACCTTCAGAGGTGAATTTACCAAACCTATCGTGTTAAAAAAAAGTGTTTTGTTGTTAGGAGCTCTCCTCAAACAATAGCATGGCATTTTTTCGCAGTAATAGCTATTGTAAATTGGAGAGTAAAGTTCTATTAACAATAATTTAAGAGTTCAGCCAATATTAGACACTTATACATTTGAAGCCGAAAATATACATACACTTAGGTTGGAGTCATTAAAACTTGTTTTTCAACCACTCCACAAATTTCTTGTTAATAACCTCTCTGGGATATGTGGGATGCTAGCATCCCACCTGGCCAAAAGCCAGGGAAAATGCAGAACGCCAAATTCAAATAAGTTTCTATAAAAATCTAACTTTCATTAAATCACACATGCAAGATAGCAAATTAAAGCTACAATTGTTGTGAATCCAACCAACATGTCAGATTTCAAAAAGGCTTTTCGGCGAAAGCAAACGATGCTATTATCTGAGGATAGCACCTCCGTAAACAAAGAGAGAAACCAAAAACGCAGAAATAAACGTAAATAATCGATCAAATTGAAGACGGATGATCTGTGTTCAATACAGGAAGAAAACAAACTGTAGCTAGCTTTCTGGTCACGCGCTTCTATCTAACAGTACACTTCATTACACAAAGGAATAACCTCAACCAATTTCTAAAGACTGTTGACATCCAGTGAAAGCGATAGGAACTGCAAAAAGGTCCCTTAGAAATCTCGATTCCAAATGAAAACTCATTGAAAAGAGAGGGACCTCAAAAAAAAAAGAAATCTGAATGGTTTGTCCTCGGAGTTTCGCCTGCTAAATAAGTTCTCTTATATTCACAGACATGATTGAAAGAGTTTTAGAAACTTCAGAGTGTTTTATATCAACATCTACTAATAATATGCATATCTTATCTTCTGGGGATGAGTAGCAGGCAGTTGAATTTGGGCATGCATTTCATCCGGATGTGAAAATACTGCCCCCTGTCACCAAGAAGTTAACAAACTATAGTTTTGCCAAGTCAGTTAGGACATCTACTTTGTGCATGACACAAGTAATTTTTCCAACAATTGTTTTCAGACAGATTATTTCACTTATAATTCACTGTATCACTATTCCAGTGGGTCATACATTTACATACACTAAGTTGACTGTGCCTTTAAACAGCTTTGAAAATTCCAGAAAATGATGTCATTAGAAGCTTCTGATAGGCTATTGACATCATTTGAGTCAATTGAAGGTGTACCTGTGCATGTATTTCAAGCACAGAAGGCCTGCATTCAAACTCAGTGCCTCTTTGCTTAACATCATGGGACAATCAAAAGAAATCAGACAAGACCTCCATAAATCTGGCTCATCCTTGGGAGCAATTTCCAAACGCCTGAAGGTACCACGTTCATCTGTAGAAACAATAGTACGCAAGTGTAAACACCATGGGACCACGCAGCCATCATACCGCTCAGGATGAAGACGCGTTCTGTCTCCTAGAGACTCTGGTGTGGGAAATGTGCAAATCAATACCAGAACAACAGCAAAGGTCCTTGTGAAGATGCTGGAGGAAATAGGTACAAAAGTATCTATATCCACAGTAAAACGAGTCCTATATTGATATGACCTGAAAGGCTGCTCGGGAAGGAAGAAGCCACTGCTCCAAAACCACCATAAAAAAGCCAGACTACAGTTAGCAACTGTACATGGGGACAAAGATTGTACTTTTTGGAGAAATGTCCTCTGATCTGATGAAGCAAAAATAGAACTGTTTGGCCATAATGACCATCGTTATGTTTGGAGGATAAAGGGGGAGACTTGCAAGCCGAAGAGCACCATCCCAACCGTGAGCATGGAGGTGGCAGCATCATGTTTTGGGGTTGCTTTGCTGCAGGAGGGATTGGTGGACTTCACAAAATAGATGGCATCATGAGGAGGGAACATTATATGGATAAATTGATGGAAACATCTCAAGTCATAAGTTTTTAGCTTGGTCGCAAATGGTTCTTCCAAATGGACAAGAACCCCAAGCATACTTCCAAAGTTGTGGCAAAATGGTTAAGGACAACAAAGTCAAGGTATTGGAGTGGCCATCACAAAGCTCAATCCTATAGAAAATTTGTGGGCAGAACTGAAAAAGCGTGTGCAAGCGAGGAGGCTTACAAACCTGACTCAGTTACACCAGCTCTGTCAGGAGATTTGGGCCAAAATCCACCCAACTTATTGTGGGAAGCTTGTGGAAGGCTACCCAAAACATTTGACCCAAGTTAAACAATTTAAAGGCAAGGCTACCAAATACTAATTGAGTGTATGTAAACTTCTGACCCACTGGGAATGTGATGAAAGAAATACAACCTATTCTGACATTTTACATTCATAAATTAAGTGGTGACCTTAACTAACCTAAGACAGGGAATTTTTACTGGGATTAAATGGCAGGAATTGTTGAGAAACTGAGTTGAAATGTATTTGGCTAAGGTGTATGTAAACTTCCGACTTCAACTCTATGTACCTACATTTGTTGTTTCTCTAAAGTCTGAGATCTTGACACAATGCACTGCATGATTTATAACTGTCCAGTTGACGGGACGCCGATCCCTAAGAAGTTCTAAATATATATTTTGTATTCTAAAACAGGGCAGTGTTCTTCAAGCGTGTACACAATTTTATATGAAAATGTTTGATTTGATACAAACAGGTTTGGGTATCTGGGAGTGGTGCAAGCTGAAGTGTTCTGAGTGACAGTTCACTTGTGTCGCTGTTGTTATCTCAATTTGGCTGACACGTTGACATGCGTCAAGGGCTTGGGTGAAGGAAACAGAGTGAAGAACAGTTTCAAAAAAAGAAAGGAAAGAATAGGAGACAAAAATATGAATTTAATGTGTTTCTCTCATAGTTCAATCATTTCCCCAATTTCCCCAATTAAGATTCATTTAAGTGAATTGGCACAGCATACACCATATATACGAAGATAGCATCATGTCACAGTAAATGTGTGTCAGCTAGGGTCCTCGGCCATTGTTTTGTTAGGTGACCTTGATAATTGTGAAGGTAATTACTATAAGTGGCTATTATATTTCAAGGTGCAGGCATTCATTACCCGAATCAATTTGAGTCAGTATCTACTTGGTAATATTCTAAACACCATGGCTTTACGGTATATGAGCGAGAGATGCTGCACACTCTGCACGGTTCTTTGTTTTGCGTCTTCGTAATGGAATGCTGTTATTGTGATTGAACCACCTCCCTCCTATCCTCTCTCTGCAGCGATCAATATTAACAGCTTGTAAAAAGCACTGCAAAGATTAGCATCAACAAATGGAACAGAGATACTTAAACAAAGTGCATTGAATCAAGCCTCAGTTTTCAAAAGTTATAATTTTACTCTGTACTATTATTTGGGTTCCTATAAAGCTTCCTTGGCATGTCAATATGCAGCATCTGCCTTACTACCAACATGGAAGGAAGGTTGATCCTCCGTTTCAGGCTCGCAGAGTTCTATGGAATGGTACTATAGTTCTATGGAATTCTATGGACAAAAGAGGGCCATCTCTTCATTCCTTTATGGGGAATTGGTGGAACTTAGCTTTTAAATGTGATCCACCTGGATGGCGTAGGCCCAAGCCAAGAAACACAGAACAGATATTCAAGCACGGCTGGATGCTTGTCTTAATAGATCCAGGTCTCCGGGCGGTCCTGATAGTCAAGCACAGTTTATGGCCCTCGTCAAGACAACCAACCAAGTATGTGTTGTTAAATCCTGCACCTACGTTGTGTTACAATAACAGACACGTTGCTGGAGGAGGACAGACGAAGAAGAAGTGCAGACCAAGGCACTTCTACTGGCCTTGTCCAACAGCAATATTTGGAACTTATTAATAAAAACAGACAATTATCTGACAGTACTTTTGATGTATGTGTCTGTTCACAAAGTGCCTCCTGCCTCTTGACAGTGGAGTAGAAGAGATTGAGATGGTTTGAGCTGAAATGCTGCACTCCTCCAACCATTTGCCAATGAGAAAATGACTGAGCCGGCCAAAGGCGTGATTTGTGAGAGGCGTGACATAATTTAGTATCATGCAGACTCATACTTCAAATGGTAAGACAAATATTGTCTCGTGAAATGTCAATATAATTAATGATGATAATGATCCAGTTGTAATTGTTTACATTTTCCTGTAAAATCATAAGAGGGTTGTCAGGTATAAGAGACACAGGGCTTCACAGACAGTGTTTGGTACGGTAGTAAACCAGGGAAAGGAGGAGCACCTCAACAAAGGAAGAGAAGTCCAAACACTGTAGGAGCTGAACGTCCATTCCTCCCTATCATTCCCAGTTAGAGCAGCAAGGATTATAAAGAACTGCAATTATTTCACTGACCTTAATTGTCATTCGGAGGGGAAAATATGTAATTAGTGGCATGTTTACGAGTCTGGCAGTAACACACCTGCAGCTCATCCTATGAGCTTTAATGTTTGCTTTCAAGAAGCCAGACTGGTGCCAGTTTCTGTCACCGCCTGTCACTAAACAGAGAAAAAAAATGAGAGCGAGAGAGAGAGAGAGAGAGAGAGAGAGAGAGAGAGAGAGAGAGAGAGAAGGGTGAAGGAGAAGAGAAAGAGAGAAAAGCATAAGGGACACCACTGTGCCGTTCTTCGAAGAAAGAGAAGAAATCTCAGATTGCGGCTGGCTTAAATCCGGGGGGCTGTGTGTGTATGAATGTGAAGAAGAAATGGGTAGCAGCATTTACATGGTAGCACAATGGAGAGTACATTACTTACAACACTGGCCTCATTATATCCCCACGCCTACCTTCTGCCCTGCGCTGGTTTACTCTCTCCTAGCTCTTATTGTTGGACTATAATGGCGCTTGTGCATTTCTGAAATTCCCTCATTATTCAGCTTATTAAGGCTGTACCAACTCGGTAATCGCACTGCATTTTGTGTCAAAGGGGAACTGTGTTGATTTACCCACATTTGAAGGCAGGCTAGACGAACGCAGGCAGGCTCAGGCTCAATCCGTTCAGCGCAGGCAGGCAGATGAAATTGTTCTGTAAATACGGTGATGTTATAATATTTTCCCCAGCTGACACAATACTGGTGTCCCCAGGAGACTGAACCAGGGAAAGTGCACCTGACTGATAACCCTTTTGATTTGGATACTATATGGCATTACAATAGGGAGTGCACACGCTCCAATTATTTAGTACAGGACACCAGTAGGGTTATAACAATAACAGGACAGATGTAGAAGAATGTTGAGCATTGCAATATCAAATAGGTTTATACACACTATGCACCAGGGGGAAAGTAACTTGCCCTTGCAATGTTTTTGATTCCTCTTTCCATCTTGCATGCTCATGACAGAAAAGGGGGATGTCTAAAAGATATATTTGAAAGGCTGTCAGAAAAATTGTCACCAAAATGTTAACCTGAACATCTTTTGACAGCTTGCCTCCATTGCGATCAGGGCGTTTGTCCTTTATTTATGGTGCGACAAATAGGTATGCCACATCTCTTAGTGTCATGGACCGAGATGGGTATATTCCTCAGTGAATGGACATGTTTGTACATGTTACTGTCTCCAAACACAAGACATGGTCTGTCTCCACTATGTAAAACCATGAGCCGACACAGATTGAAGGTTCTGCCTTGAAAATAGAGTGAAACCAAAAAGGGCTCAGAAAGACACTTAAACAAGCATAGGTCCTCTTAGAACATATTATACATTCTAAATATTATGTAAGGATCTTTCAACTTTTTTTTTAGGGAAGCATCCTCTTCTTTCTTTTATGTATATATATTTTTAAAGACTATTCAACAGCCATCCAGGATGCCAAGAGTAACAACTGCCGTCTTGCCCCTAAGGGAGTCTGGGGCTGCATTTTGTTATGTGACATGTTGTCATATAGGGGAAAAAAATCAATTGGCAATTAAATGATGCACCTTGTGAAGATGACAAAAGGCATTGTGTTGCACAGGAAGAAGTGGGTTGTGAGGGGTTTGTAATGAAGGCCTAATGACTATTCATAAGCGATTTTTTCAGTCCTCTGATCCACTTGACTGGAAAGTTCTGCCCTGGAGAGTTAATGCTGTCAGTTTCTCTCACCTCAAAAAGCTGCAGCGATCGACGGTGTAGAATGAGAGCGAGAAATTACCCCAGCTTCTGGCTCCAGGGCTGTCTCAGGTCACATGCAGGAGGCACACATCTGGCACACTATAGGTGCCACCGGGGGACAAAATACTTTGAAACAGGAAGTATAAATACATAAAATTGACAGCGGTGGATATCTCCTTTTTCCTCCATGGAGCGTGCCACACTTCAGCATTGTTCCTCGTCTATGAACGGCTGTATCCTATGTCTATTATTGAGCTGCGAGACACTCCAAGTGTCCATCTGTCTATCTGTCAAGGTCCACCCATGTATTTATGACCTTCTGCTGAACCTTGGTCAATAGGTGACACATTTAAGGATCCCCGTCTGATGAATAGAGAGATGCCTTAAATCTGAAGAGAGCGCCCCAGGGACTAATGCGGTGATGTGTCGCGGGCGGCGGCCAGAGATGATCAAAATCAAGGACTCACCGATGACCTTTCCTCCAGTGTGAGCGTCACTGGGTCACTTGGTAGAGAAATATCAGTTAGCAATTAGCACACCGCAGAGGGCGATGTGAGGTCTCAAACACGCATGGACAAACACTGCTTTAAAACTACTGCTAACTGACCCTTATTTGAGTTGTTGACTGTTTTTTCCTCCACCGGTTTATACCCTAGCCAATATGTACCGGATACACAATTTTACACCACGGAAAAAGAATGATAGTACATTCAATATGCCATATATATATATTTCTGAAAACTATAGAGTAAGGTACAACGTTGAGTCGCAAGGAGCGCTTTGAATGCCGAAAGACCTACGTATGAACTACCTATACGTTTTCCGTTCAAACAAAGCGTTATCTTGGCTTTATCTACTCAAGGCAGCGCACCTTATCTAAGGTAAATACAATGATGTTCTCATTAGGCCTGTTTCGTGGGCACTTGGCAGCCGTGTTTGCGTGGAATTAAGAGCAGGGCAGAGCCTGTCAGACACAGACCAGGTCACTGATGTAGAGGGAGGGAGTGAGTGGCATCCAACTGCAGGCATTACCATCTGAGTGTAATAGTGGAATGCACTGGTGTGATAAAAAAAAAGTGTGTGTACGGTCTACCTGAGCGGAGGGGATAGTGTAGTCCCCATCGCTGTGTCTATCACTTGCGCTAACCCAGTCTAGTCTATAGGCTTCACTTAGCTTTTTAAAAGGTGGCTGGAGGCGTGGAACGCTGCCAAAATGACAATTGCATGTATTAATCTGCATCGATCAGCTGGTTAGCACATGAATCAAATGTATAAATAATTGAGCAATGAAGTCGTGTTGGTTGTTGTTGTCTAGCTAGCATTTTTGTTCTCTCACAGTGTCTCAAATTGACTCAGGGCAGAGCTAATGCAGGAGTTCAAGGGACAATAGGTAACATTTTGATCCAAGGGGCGTTGAAAAAGCCATTCTCAATGTTACCCTGCTAACCCCGTTGACCCTTAAATAAAGGGAAGCTCAGAAGAATCAACTAGTTTGGGTCCAAATTGGAATTCTCCCCAGAGTAGAGAATGATTGGTGATTTTTGTATGTAATCAGGGACTATAAATTGTCTCAAGATCCTGTGTAAGAATGATGCTAGGTTTCCTTTCTTTATTGTGATTGTTAGGCCTTTTATGGGCTTTCACCAATGACATTAGGACCCATAGAGTTGAAAAATCTGTTATCTAAAAAGGAAACATTTTTGGGTCGGTGAGCTATTGGTCCTTTTTATTTGAGTGACTTAGTGGCACAGGACTTCACACTTCTGTCCTGCTCAGTCAAGATATGTTGTTGCTAGCGTGACACTTCCCATTTTGTGTGTGTAAATGTGTGTTCGAATTCTGACACTGGTTGGAGCGAGTGTTTGTGTCTGTGTTTGTGTCTGTCTGTCTGTGTATGTGTGTGTTAGTCCTCGGCGTCAGTGTATCACAGCTCAAAAAGTGCTTGGCCAAGCAGGTCCTGGAGGCCAAACTGCCCTGATCAGCAGAACTCAGACCAGTTTCTCTACTGCAAAATTTAGCAGGACATTTACACAAATAGGTGCACTGAAATAACACTGTCCCTTAACTGCTGAAAAGGTACTTCTACATAATCGAGGAGAGAGTGTAACTGATCCATGTAAATCAATGCCTATCAATTGGAGTCTGTGTCTGTGTGTGTGTGTGTGTGTGTGTGTGTGTGTGTGTGTGTGTGTGTGTGTGTGTGTGTGTGTGTGTGTGTGTGTGTGTGTGTGTGTGTGTGTGTGTGTGTGTGTGTGCGTGCGTGTGTGCGTGCGCGTGCGTGTGTGATTGTGTGGGTAGCCTTGTACTGGTCGAAGTACTAGCAGCTGTACTGGTAAGTACTTTTAATTGAAGTAGTAGTAGCATCATTATCATGGCTATCATTATTACAAATCATGCCTTTCAGTGGATACTTCTCTTCCTGGCCAACCCCCTAGACATCAGCACATCATTATGTAGTGGCATCTATCAGATACATGCTTAATTAGACGCTGTACAGCACATTAAGCCCAGGGAGTAGCCAAGCTAAAATATTTATAAGGTTGAATATATTTATTATCTGTGTCATAATCCTTTATCAGATTGAAGAGTTCCAAATAGTCTCTTCTTGCTTCTTTTTACAACTTCTGTTCACCCAGTTTCCCTCCCTCTCCTCTGCCATCCTAACCTACAAGAAGGAAGGAGGCCTAGAGTTGTGGTGCATTATAATTCCTCATTTATCAACTGAACTTTATGCTATTCTTAGGGGCTATGGAAGCTATGGAGTGGCACAGCTTTAAGTGCCAGTGAGTGGCACTTCCGTAGCCTGAGTGATATCACGGGCAACCTCTGTCTGATAAAGCCCCTTGTCTTTTTGTTAGGGGAGGTGTCACCGTCAAGAGCCCAAGAGTCTTTCTCCCTCCCTCTCTTTCGCTCCGAGGCCCTTCCGAGCCAATAGCAAATAGTCACTCCTTTCCTTGGGAGAATTCACAAGGGTCATGTTTATTTCAAAAAATGCCTGCCCTTGTCCTCAAAATGTTCCGTCTCTCTGAAAGGGAAGGTTGGAGGGGAGGCGGGGCGAGAGTGGGGGAGCGAGGAGCTCTCCTTTTGGGACTGTAATTAGACATCATGCTTGAATCTCTTTTCTTTCTCTCCCCACTGCAGCTGATAAAAGACAGAGGAAGACTTAATGAATGCATATTTGTATGGGATGTGATACACTTGGAGGAAATGTATTTTAGCCTCTGTGCTTAATACAAATGTTTAGCTTGTTTTCTTCTTCTGTTGCTCCTTTTCAACCCCCAAAAAAAGTCCACAGACCCAGTTATTGATGCATTTATTTATCAACCGTGCTCGATAATCCCTGTTGATGTCTTCTTGTAAGAGATGTATGTTGTTTACTAGCTGCAGGTAACACTTAGAGATGAAGAAGGATGAAAGGAATTAGCTCAAACCCAGAAAGTGTACCTAAACATTTCTTTCCCCTGTTCGGTAAATATCTAATGACGTTAAATCTCTAAAGCATTTATGCAGATAATGTACAGTTCACAGTGAGCCAAGCATGCACTGTACGCAGTTCACAGGGGAGCAACAATGCATTGTGGAGATATTCAGGCTCCAGCAGCACAACATCACTACATTGTAATGTCCTTGGCCCCAGAGACCCACGGAATTGAGGTGGTGTTTTCATATCTGTGACCCGAGCATATCCACTCATGATGAGGAGGGTATGTGTGGGCGGGCCCAGCATATCCCAGGAATCTCACTCGGCAAATGTGGCTTATGCTCGGGCCAGACCCTGGCCACATCCCAAATGGCACTCTATTCCCTATTTGCCATATAGGGCATAGGGTGCCATTTGGGAAGCAGATCTTGTGAGAGAAAAGAACAGCCCGCTGAACACTGTCTACAGATTGCATGAACAAAAAAAAGAGTTTGATGGGTCCGCCCTCAAAAATATGCTGCACAAAGCTTCCTTCTTAGCGCCTACACACTGAAGGAGGAAGCAAAGCCGAAACATCTGTGTACGCTATCCCTGACGCAGTGAAATGAATCAAAAATAATAACAAATAAATAAAGTAAGCTTCATGCGACATCTTTTTTGGAATGCGGATCCATCACGCCTTTTTCTATCTGAATTGACATGTTTTTCGCTCCAACCAAACTTCTGGGAGAGCGCGATGCTCCCCTTTTGATGAGCTTTTAATACAGATTGCATGCCAGGAATGAACAGCAAGCCAACCCTCCAACCCAGTAGTACTGACCTCACCCCCACAATGTGTTAGTCTGGATCCTCGGAGGACTGAGAAGTTACATATGACTATGTCTTCTACAAGAGCATCCAACTGCTCACCTGCCCTTAGTTGTGGTTACACAGGAACAGTAACAGGCTCTCTTGGATAAGAGTTGAGCCAAGGTTCCTCTGATCTTCAGTCAAATACACGCTGTATAGGCCTAGTATTTGAATGATTCAAGGTTTAGTTTAAAACCACTGTTGGAAACACGTCAGCTTTTTATGTTGTTTAGCCACATGTTGCCAGTTGCCTTGTCTCCTAAGCAGGGAGAAGGAGTGTGTGTGTGTGTGTGTGTGTGTGTGTGTGTGTGTGTGTGTGTGTGTGTGTGTGTGTGTGTGTGTGTGTGTGTGTGTGTGTGTGTGTGTGTGTGTGTGTGTGTGTGCATGTGTGCGTGCATGTGTGCGTGTGTGTGTGTGTGTGGAGGGAGGGAGGGAGGTCACACACCACGGGGGAGTGTGGAGGCCTGACTATTGAATTAGCCAGGGCAACCTACACCAAGTCCGCCATGCAAGAACTCATCCCTGGGGACCTGTGAAGTTTTTTAGCACTTTGTGAAGGTTCGATGCAGACCTGCCAGGCTGAGTAGGTGGTGACTAGGTTGGGGGTTGTGGTTCAAGGAACGGGGTCAGAGGTGTCCAGTTATTGTCCCATGCAGAGGGCGTGATCCTGCGTTCCACTGATGCAATGGAGCTGGCATCCAGACAACTCTGTGGGATGAACCACGTTGCTCCAGGCCCTCCCAGATGGCCTTGCAGCAGCGGCCCCACTCTCCTCGCGCTGCTCTGTCTTGGCGTAGGAAGCCAGGGCCTAGCTGCCAGGATGTGGAAAATGATCCAAGCTCTTGCAACATATAAAACCTATCGCTGTGGCCCTTTGGCCAGGTTGGGGGGGGGGGGGGGGGGTTCCTGCTTTATTGATTTGTATTACTTTCTGACGACATACTTCTCTTGGTTTGGCCACCAAGGGCAGTAGATACTGAGTGCCGGTGGGGTGTTAAGTATGAGGTAGAAGGATAAACACTTACACATCCCTCCTTGTTTGTTCTCTCCCTCCTCCCCTTTCTCTTCCCTTTCTAGTTTCTGTATCGTTTCAAACCATAATGAAACCACAATTCCAGTGTTGCCGTTATTAAGATTTAAACTGTTAAAGTCAAGGTGTTCCCTCTCCTTATTGAGCTCTCTTGAGAAGGCTTCTTGGACACCTCGGCTCATTTTGAACTATGTTCTTCATTTAATACCCTTTAACACACCCTCACACAATTCCGTCTTAGAGGCCTACATATATTCAGAGCACAAACTAACTATGTGTCTATCCATCCATCCCCAGACCATGTACCACATCAAAACTGCCAGACACAATCTTGTTTGATGTCTGAAACACCTCAATTCTATTTTGTAGATATATATTTTTTTCAGTCAGGATGAATGTATTTTTAAGCTTTTTCTTTCACCAAAGGCAACCTGAACTCCAGCAACTTCGAGACAGCAGTGAGTTGTGAGTGATCCTGAGCATGTCATCACAGATTTGTGAGAGAGAAGGCGTATGAATTTCCCTGTGGCACATATTGAAACCTGACAAGAAGCCAGCAGGGTGTTGACTCACAATGCCATTTTTACACGCACACACACGCACGCACGCACGTACGTACACACACACACACACACACACACACACACACACACACACACACACACACACACACACACACACACACACACACACACACACACACACACACACACACACACTGAGTCAGAATGCAATTTTTAACCTTCATCTGGGTTCTGACTTCTGACACGTTTGTGTTTACGTCTTAGTCTCTCATTTATTTTTTCCGTCTTTTTTTTTAACGTTAGATTTCCTATTTATTTTAGTCATTGCGCAGATGTCAATTATTATCTTGTGTCAACATCTGTCCCCTTACCCCTGTTTGAAGAGGCAAATATTGTGAGATTGTATTGGACACTCTCCTAGGTATTAGCCAATTGAAACCTTTTCTTCTTCCTCCAGAAGTCTCCTCCCCCTGGATGTGTTGAATTATTCAGCCATGCAGGAAGCTGGGCCTTGTTCCTCCTGAGTACTCCTGGGTTTTAAAGGCTAAAATGCCTTCATCATGCCAAATGTATGCATACATTATTTGGTCTAACCTGGGAAAATGTGACTTCTCCCTGGGAATTTGTGTCTGTTTGCTGCCCATTTCAGAGGGGTGGGCGTTTTCTTTCCTCCCAGCACAATAGCTAAAGCCTACATCAATTAATTGATGGAGAAAAAAAATTAAATAGTCAAATATCCAGATTTTGAAGAACAATCCTCTCTGAATATTCATCGGTGGATGCATTGTATTTCTGACTGCATTTACTCTGCAAAGGCAAGCCAATAGTTATCATTTACATGGAGGCTGTAGTGAGTCATTTATGATAACTCATCTACTAGAAATATCGACAATACTGTAGATACACTATGTAAAGGCAGACAGAAATGTTGCACCCTATACCACAGTGGTGAGGCCTTGTGAAGGTGTCAGGTTCGCTAGTTCCTGCTTGTTCTTAGACACTTGTTTGACAGAAGGGCGGACTCATTCCCTTTTCTTAGTAAAAAACTCAACAGATGTTTCATTCCTCTGACCTTCCTTCCAACTGTCTCTCTTCTGTACTCACTGAGACACACATAGGCTACAAACCATCCAGCCCCAGCTCTGTGTCTGTACCTGGCTCTTATCTGCAACCCCACAGACATAGCATTGCGTAATCAAACACGAGCACTCTCGGAGACTCTACCGTTTCAAATATCTTTTGTTCGGTTAGCCTCTTTTACCAAATTGTCGCTAATATGCCATTGCTAATCTAATAGAATAGTCATTTTCAAATAAATCACTACATTTGCTAGTTGTTAAAGGTACTTTTGCACACTGGAAATATGACGTTTTTTCTCTCGCCATCTGTCTGCTACGAACATCTCCAAGCTATGTATAATGTAATTGAATTAGCTGTATGGCTGTATTCCAGGAGCCAGTTAACAAAAACAAACGAAAACCTTTATGAACCTGGGGAATTTATGACATTTTTCTCACTCTAAAACCTTAAATTATTTTTCAGGTCACATGAAAAGCAAAGCCCTGACAGTTCTCTCTGCAATAAGCAGTCTAGGCTACTTCCAGTCCCAACAAACATGGACGCATTCTCTTTTGGAATTTGGAATGGGGATTCTGAGTATGTTCTGCTACTTTGATACCATAGCTACGACGATGATGATCAGTTGATTAAGACGGTAGGAGGAGCAACACGGTGTAACACCTTAAGGAATACTGGAAGGGAACAGCTGTGTGGAGTCTGTCTGTATTTCCACTGGGTTGCCAAGTCTGGGTGTAGTGGGGGATTGGTAGGGGAGCTTAGGGGGCCAGGGGTGGGCCTCGCCTAAATCGATGCTGTTCAGGGTTGGCCATGGTGGCTTCCTCCTGATGAAGTCAACTGTTGTTACGGGGGACTCAGGAGAGCAAGAGGTTAGGCGCGGCGCGGCGGAATGCAATTTCTTCGCCATCTGACAGAGCGCCGGAATAAAGTGACGCACTCTTCCTTGGCAATCGCAGGGAATTGCTTCTCAGGGTGACAAATGATTAGCTGTTATCTGTTGACTGAATTTGATTCCTACAAGCAGCTGAGTCAGGTAACTGTGGAGGATCTGAGGAGAGGAGCGGAGAGGGGGGAAGGAAAGGTTTTTCCAGGAAATGAAATCGGCTTCCCCAGTCACACCGGGACCAAATATAATCCTCTCTGTCAGAACAAGATTACTACTTTGTCTAATTACAGACAGCTTTCTGTCAGCGGTAAACTGTTTACCGATCGGTGCAGGTGTCTGTTTGGGTTGGGTATGCCCTTGTTTGCGTTCCTGTTTGTTTTTTTTTAACCCTGTTGAGAATTGAGGTTTAGAAAAGCCTCCTACTTCTACATAGTTCTGCTCTTGTGGGTAAATGACAGCATCTTTTTCTGTCAGGAATTTTTCAGGTGTTTTTTCATGTGATTTTGTGGCTAAATATCCCTTTCTCAAATAAGACACAGACAAATATTGGAGTGATGCATAGACATAGGAAAAGCAATAGGGAAAGAGCTTGAGTTCGGCTGAGTCTAACGTGCTAGGGTATTGGCAAAGCAAATGTACAACAGAGTCCATAACGAGCTATAATGAAGAGGTTTATTCCTCTGTAGTGCAGGGTAAGGATTTTGACACATTAGGCCCTTGGTGGAATTCAAGCCTTTGTCTGTGTAATGGTTCTCTGGCACCTTGGATTCATGTTTGAAGCCAATTTGTAGCACTGACAGCGAGCGAACAGGCCAGGCAGGGGGAGAGATGTGGTTGCTACACTCTGAGAGAGAGACTTGAACGGTTCAAGGTGTCAATGCATGATTAGTTCCCTCTCTGCAGTAGATCGGCTGGGTGGTTGTCACCCTGTGAACACAGTTAAAAGGGGAACTGGTTGCCCATTCGTTCTGTCACACCTCACACCGACCAAAACAGATAAGAACCAGAAAAGAAACAAACAGACATACATAGCACCTTTGAAACACCACACAGCAGCTACACAGGAAAAATGGTTGAGCCAATCAAATACCTTTCTGTCTGTCTGTCTGTCACAAGAGTCAACAGAAAGCTCTATCTTTGCCCTGTGTTAGCCCCAGGGATGTACTAACTGTCCGTTACAGAGGATTTAGTGTTTTCATGTTAGACAAGTCACACACACACATATATATATATATATATATATATATATATATATGTCAGTATCTGGGAGGTTTGACAACATAAACAGAAAGGTAAAGACTACCAGAACATTTAGGGACCTTGTCAGACTGGCCCTTCCTGTCCGACCCTGAGCACCCATGTGGGAGTCTTCTGCATGTCACAAGAACAACATAAAATGTCTCGTCAGCTCTTTGTTTTCATCAACTGAAACAACAGTCGAGAAAGAGGAGAGAGAGAGAGAGAGAGAGAGAGGAGAGAGAGAGAGAGAGAGAGAGAGAGAGAGAATAAATAAATAAATGAAGGGCACTTCTGAAAGTGCATTGGACTTCCTGTTACTGTAGATCAGCGAGAAGCAAACTAATACTTCACCTCTTTTTAGTTGGGTTAACATCTCTCCTTCTCTCCCTGTATTTGAGTGTAGTTAGGAGGGGAGGAGCCAGGGGTAGAGCAGAGGAAGGGGAAAGAGAAAGAGAGAGGGTGACTAGTGTAGCCATGTAGCAATGGTTCTCCCCTTCCACTCCTCAGAGCTCACTGCTGTTTTAACCCAGTGTTGATAGCCCCAGTGTTTGTCTCAGGCTCAGTCTCTCCCCTCTCCCTCTGAGGGGCGTTCCCCACATCCACTCCTCACTGTGGGAGCCTGAGCTCCACACTTCTCTCTCCATGTGATTTATGACCCACGCATCAGATATACCCACGGGTGCTCTCCCCTCTCACCGTCTCCACACACACAGCCCTCTCCTTGCACAAAGACCTCCTGACTTAAATGGATTAGACGGAGCAGTTATCCGCAAATGGATCCCACAGCAGCCTGGCATTATTACCTCTGTCCTGTTAACTACCTAACGCACTAAGTGTAGCATGCATGTCCCAAATGGCATCCTACTCCCCCTTATAGGGCACTACTTTTGACCGGGGCCCTGGTCGAAAGTAGTGCTCTGTATAGGGAATAGGGCGCCATTTTGAACGCAAGCCTAAGACGTGGGTCCTGAGCTGCTGCTCTACTCTGATCTGCCACAGCTCTGTTTACCACAGCTGTAATTACCTGGTTTGAAGGAGTTAATAGCCATATATCTCGTGTTCAATGCGATGAGAGGTGTAACGTGTATACAGAGGGGGATGCTTTCCCCCCTTTTTCATTCTGTGGCTCTCGAAAGAAGAAGAAGAGAAAAAGAGACCTCTCCTTATCAGGTAATAGTTCAAATGGAAGTGCCCTGTCTTGAGGAAAGCTGGGAAGATGAAAGGTGTTTGTTAAAAGTCGCCCACGGGACAGGTTTCACCTGTGCCTTCCTGCGAAACTCCCCTGTCTGTCCCAAGCAAGTTCCTAGCTCCCCTCTCTTCCTCCTGCCTTCTTGCGTAGCCGACCCTGTCTTGGAGGGGGAAAGTAAAAACCTTCATGCCGCCTGCCTGGGTTAGATTAAATACCGAGATGGCGACAGGAAAAGGGCAGGGAGGGAAAACAAAAAGGCCAGGGTGGGTGAGGGATGTTGGGAGAATTATCAGGTTGGTGACGGAAACGGACAGTTTGTCTGGCTCAAATATGTACAAATATGCGTTTTTCTGTTTCTCCAACCTTTTGGAGGACACAGTCATCTGTCTGAGAAAAGGCACATTAGGGCCTGAAATGAAATGTATAGATCTAGTCTAATTTCCCCCCACATATCATTTATCTTGAAAAGAAAACCAGGGGGGAAAAAATATATATATAAAGAAAACATTTGATATTTAGGGATTATGTTGCAGACAATTGTGTGCATAGCCATAAGTCCCAACCTTATTTTCTTCAGTTAGTTCTGTGAAAAAGTGTAAAGTGTACTGTAAAAGCAGTTTCCTAGCAGGTATAGAGTTAAACGAGGCCAGTAGGGAAGTCTTCTCCCACAGCATATTTCCTATAGTTTACATTGTACAAATCATTCTGCCTGAGAGAGCCCTAACAGGGAAAGTAGAATTAATATGACTTCCGGTCTAGATGAACATTTGATACCAGCTAAGTCACTGGGGTTTCTTAAAGAGAGAGAAGGACGTTTCCAAGGAACTTTGAGGAAGTATCAAGAAACATTGAGCTTAATGCTTTGCCTGGCTTAGCGCTCCTCCTTTAGTCCTAATGGTGTGTCTTAGAGGAATGGTGATAGCTCGCAGGCAGTGACAGAGCCCTGTGTGTGTGTGTGTGTGTGTGTGTGTGTGTGTGTGTGTGTGTGTGTGTGTGTGTGTGTGTGTGTGTGTGTGTGTGTGTGTGTGTGTGTGTGTGTGTGTGTGTGTGTGTGCGTGCGCGTGTGTGTGTGCTTGCATGGTGCGGTCTCAACATGAGACTATATAAGCACTGTAATGTGTTTAACTTGTAAACTAGTCGGAGACAGATTACTGGTGGTTGGCAGGGAGGTGAGGAGGCGACATTTCAACTGTTCACCTTTTGCCTTCACATCTGTCCTGCTAATGGGCTGGTCTCTCTCTCTCTCTCTCTCTCTCTCTCTCTCTCTCTCCCTCTCTCTCTCTCTCTCTCTCTCTCTCTCTCTCTCTCTCACCAAACCTCAGGCACCTTTTTCATTCCTTCCCTCATTCCAATTTCCCAATTAAAAGAAACAGTCATTATTAGTTTATTAGCAAGCCTCAGCAAATGTGTTAGCGGATTTTCAGTTGTTAATGAACAAATTCAAACCCCCTCTATTGAACGTATTCACAGGCAGCTGTGAGTGCTTCAGCTAATAATAGTTTCCCAAAGACAAAAGATTAAGGAAATAGCATTATAGGGGGGATAACAATAGAGGCCTATTGGAAGCACTCTAATGGAATGCTCTTTCGTTTAGAAATGGTTTAGAATTTCTATGTGCTTGTCTTGCTCTTTTATAATGCTCTCGCCTCTCAGTATATAACAGCAATAGCTGCTGTTTTTCTCCCCAGGCCGGGCTATTGGCACAGGGAATAGATCCGGGGTTGACATAGACTATAGAACGTAAGGTATCTCAACCTGTTGGAGCTGATTTCCCCTCCTCCTCCTCCTCCTCCTCCTCCTCCTACAAAAGCACTTTGTGTTGCTGCTTTGGCAGCCTGGCATGCCCTGCCATCTTCTTAACAAGGCAGGTGAATTGTTAATTAAGGTTGAGGTAAAGAGGGGGTGTTGGGAGGGGAGGCGGGGAGGGAGGGAGCGAGCAGGGTAAAAGTGAGAAGCGCAAACAAGTCGAAGCGTTTGTTTGCCGCGCGGTCTACACATCAATTATCCCGCTGAGCTAATTAGCACCTTTGCATTACCCCAGGTACCTGCAGCATTCACACATGCTCACTCTTTCATGCTCCTGATCAAAAAAAGGAAACGGATTGACAGAAACACGGGGAAGCTGAACCCAAGGGTAGAGCTAAGGCAGGGGGGAAAAAGCCTGAGATCCAAATTTCCCTTATACTCTTTTACGAAAAAAGAAACTCTCAGTGTGTATGCATGCACCGTTATGTTTACCAGGTCCCTTTCCACATCCGCTATGCCAAAGAAACTGCTCAATTATGTAAGGGGCATGAGCATATACCATATATCATATAGTACTTACCTAAGTATGCATATTATTGACAGCGAAATGGGTTTGTGTGGTTAGTATGGAAAACAACTGTTTTCAGTGATAGGTCATTTTATTCATGGGGCCTGTCAGGAAGAGGTCATGTTTTGGCAATATTCAATGAAATTGCTTTATTATTAAAAACGACTGAACCAACAAAATTGTCTCAGGTATTGCAGATTCGATGGACTATGCACATTTAAAAGAAACATTTGTTTTGCATGTGTTCTACGTCGTGTGTGAGAACATGTCACAGTACGACTTTAAACTATGATTTGTGATATTCAAACAACAACAAAAAATCTGAAAGTACATTGTTGTTGTAACAGCAACATCTGTAAGCAATGATGTTCTTCATTCTAATGACGAAACAGATTTGGATGGATATAGGTGGCTCTTTGTTATGTTGAAACCTCTCTGTTACGTAATAAGTTAGAGGGGGAGGGGGGGGGTGTTTTGTCTAAACGTCCTGGTTCAAGATGAGGTCTTATAAAGGTGTGTTTAGCATGACAAAGACCCTTAAATGGTCCCCAAGTGTCATGTGGGTCCTCCTTTCGGATTGGCCGCTCTGTTGGTCAGAAATCACATTTATAATTGACTTGGAAGAAGCAGCTCTGTTTTCTCCGACTGGGGGGACGGGGAGACCCTCCTGTGACGTAATTAAAGGCGTCGTCTCTGCTCTGCTCTGGGTGGTGAAACATGGGAGTCGTAGGCGGGAGGCAGAAAATGTGAGAAAATGTGTCTCTGATAGTGTTTTACACACACACACACGCACATCATCCATAACTTATGGGCGGGGACGTGTGATGATGTTGTTCATTTCGTTTTACAGAGAGAGAGAGAGAGAGAGAGAGAGAGGCGACTTACACCTCTCGCCTGCCTCCTTAAAGAACACCTATTGACGAATGCAACTCGCCTCTCATACAAGTACACATGGTTCTGAAATCTGTATGACTCTGCATACAATGTCTCTGTTAAAATAAGAGCATCGTAGTTTTTTGCAGCCAATGTGTTTCCTGGTACCCTCGTTGACATCTGTGTCAGGTGATGAGGCCTCTCCTCCTGGCTGCTCTGAGTAATTGAGAAGTGGTAACAGTATCGGGTTCTGTGTCTGTGTTCCTCTGAGTCTCCCGAGGCGGTTTCCCTCCCTGTAGGACGCGGAGCCTTGCTGTGGGGCCTGTTGTCAAGGGGGTTCGCCCGCCGCTCATTTGCTGATTGGAGAGAGGTGGAGAGAGGTTGGCGGGGAAGAGAGGATGAGGGGATGAAAAGAGGCCCATTTCCTGCAGCTCGTTTGATACCTGGTGGGGATGCTATTCAGGTGACAAAGATTCAGGCACAGAGGGGGGACCAGATGTGATTTACACACTCATTAGCATCTGAATGAAATGCCTGAGACCCAGGCTGGATCAGATCAGATTGGGGGCCACGCAGAATAGACCGGGGATGGGGTGACTGTGCCTACTCCCACCGCCTGGCTTGGTCCTCACCTGGATGGGTGGATGGGTTCCCCTTCTCCCCTCTGATCTTTATCACATCTGAGGGGCCTGATCCCTCACCCTTCTAAACCCCCCTACCTTCCCTCTCCCTTCCCCCTGGCCCCCAGCTGGTGACATACTGGCAGACCAGCAGAGTTTTATGACAGTGAGCAGTCTTTCCTCTCTCT